>NC_135763.1:16629188-16867817 GCF_052425735.1 Oculina patagonica
ACGGAAAACCTTGCAGTGTTTTGATTCACATTTTTGTCCATTGTGCAGCTAGAAAAAGTTAACTGTTATCAAAAGTAAACCTAATCAGTGTTATGTTAATTAAAACAAAACATAAGCAATAGTTAATTGTCATAACTGATTTTTACAGAACAATTGGGTTGCATCATCCCATGGGAACAATCGTGAATTAATTTTGAGTGACCTTTGAACAAATCTTGGATTTAGAAGTTAATTCTAGAGGGTCTCATAAATTTTTAATAAGTTATGATAGAGTGTTAAGTTTTGCAGTTCCTAAGCAGAAGCCTCATGGTTTCTTTTTCCTCCTCATTTAAAAGCAAACTGAATTGAAGTCATAAAACACAATTAAAACAACTTGCTTGTATTTATGTAATAAAGACTTGGATGAATTAAATTTCAGAGTGCAAATTAAATTAAGCAGTGCATTATTAAGCAATTTCAAAAATCATAGAAGCATGAAGTAAACACAAAAAACACTCAAACAACAGGTTAAAAAAATCATCATTCTATGTTGTTTAATACATGTGTATGTCAGTACATTTTTGTTTTGCAATAAAAATAAACTTCACTTTGTTTTCTCGATCTTTAATAACATTATAGGCATGCAATGTATGCAGAGTGCTGTAGATCGGTAGATTATAATAAATTTCAAAAGTTTTGGGGAGAGGAGTGAAAACAGGGGGGGGGGGTTGAGGTTCAGGGCTTTGAGGGACCTTTGCTGACAAGGTGAGTATACACCTATTTATTTGATCCTTTTTTGTAATTTTTTGTTTAATTTTTTTGTTCGCAGCATGGATTGGTGCAATGGCCATGGGCTTAAATTTCTTCTTTGGTCCTATATCAAGTGCTTTGTGTGATCGGTTTGGATGCCGTATTGTGTCCTTTGCTGGTGCATTGTTGTCAGTCTTGGGCTTATTTCTAACATCCTTCATTCAAGAAGTTCATAAAATGTATGTGACATATGGCTTGGTCTGGGGAGTAGGCTCTAGCTTTTCCTTTGTGTCGTCAATAGTTGTTCTGGGACAGTACTTCGACAGGAGATTGGCTCTGGCCAATGGACTTGCAACATCAGGCAGTGGTGTTGGCTCACTTGTGGCAGGGCCAGTCATCAACTATTTACTGCAGACATTTGGATGGAAAAACTCCATGCGCATTTTAAGTGCAGTTGCACTGGTGTTGTGGATTGCTGCGCTGCTTTTTAAACCGAGGAAAAATCATCAGGAAAGAAGAGAGAAGACCAAGTTGTTTGATACATCAATATGGAAGAATAAGGCTTATGTTTTATGGGTCACCACAGTAGCTTTATTCCAGTTTGGTTATCTTGTTCCATTTGTTCACTTGGTAAGTCGTATTTGTCCTTACTGATAATGCTATAACTTTTATTGTCAGGTATAACTGGATTTTTTTTTCCAATGATACACACTCTCATTGGCTACTTCAAGGTCACATGATGTCTAACAATAAAACTGGTCCCCGCGAAAAAACTTAAAACAGACCGCTGTTCTTCGATAGTGGTGTCATTTTTTCTGTATACACATCACTTTATGACTGCTCATTCAGAAAATGAATAATTTTGTTTCCCTTAAATCTCAATGTTTCCTTCGGCTCCACCTCGGAAAGGAAGCATTGAGATTCTCTTTTCCCGATTTTCTAGTCGCTTGGAGTTATTTTAGATATATAAAGGTTCCCTCAGTGGTAAACAATTTGTTTTTGTTTGTTTGTTTCTAGGTGAAATATGCTGAAGATCTGGGAGTGCCAAAATCCCAAGGAGCGTGGCTGATTGGTTTTCTTTCCATCACCTCAACCATAGGACGAGTGTTATTTGGCAAGATTTCCGATCTGAAATTTGTCAACCGACTGTACATGTACCAATTTTCGATCTTTTCGATTGGATTAACAACTCTTTTGTGCCCTCTGGCTAAAAACTATGCAGGGCTTGTCAGCTACGCTTTGATATTTGGGTTTTTCGATGGCTGTTTTGTGGGTCAAGTCGCCGTGATTACTGCTGATGTCGTTGGTCATGAGAAGCTTTCCCAAGCGGTCGGGAACATGTTCGGCACGCTGGCGATACCAATGAGTCTGGGGCCCCCGCTTGCAGGTGATTAACGTCCGGAAGTTGACTGAATGCGAGCCGTTCCTTTTTTGCTCCAAGATCCGTGCGGAGGAACGCGAAAATGGCGCGGTTTACGGGTTTCTTCTTGTACTTCGCCACTTGTATATAGCCAGGGCTCAAAATAATTTTTGGATAGTTGCCGGTCATGTTGACCGTCCAAACCCAGTTTAGCTCGGTCACGTGTCGTTTTTGACCGGTCAAAATATTGAAAATAGTAGTCACTTTTGCATCTCGTCGAATCGTCTTTGTTCGCGTGTTAGAAAAGGACCCGCCATCTCCACCATTTTACCTGCCATTTTTTTTTCTATTTAGTTTCTTAGTACCCTTGTAAGAAATGATAGCGACAGGTCAATTAACTGAGACAAAATGCAAACATCTGTGACGTTTTCCCTCTTTCGCACTCGAATGAAATTCCTTGTTACCAAGCTTTGGACGTTTTTTCCGTGCACATTCTTTTCACTGAAGTTTCGCATTATACTAAATTTTAACAATGACCTGAACAGAACTGCACAGATAAAAAAAGATGTATCATCTTTCCGAATTGGAATGACATTTATACTTCATGTATTTCAGATTGGGAATTAAAGGTAAGACTTTGGAGTAACCTGTGGTTTTAACATAGAGGTTGCTCTGATACTGCGTATTAAATCGATTCACGAGTAAAGGTTAAATAAGTTGTTAGAATAAACGTTATATATTGGCATAAGAATTTTTTTAGTTATGGTGCATGGCCGGTCAAAATGACCTGCAAATCGAACGTTTGTCCGGACAAATTGTCATCTTGGCCGGACATTGTCCTTTGACCGGCCGTTATTTTGAGCCCTGATAGCGCTCACTCGCTAATTAAGCGTTCCCCTCAACGGATTTTAAGGCTGGTTCTCATATGATCGCCCCTATCGTCTTTGTCGCTTTTGTCGTTTGCAAAGTCTGAGGCGATTGGAGCAAGCAAACTTTTTGAAGCGACAGAAGCGACAGAGACGATCGTGGCGATCATATGAGAACCAGCCTTTAGAGCAAAGGACAGACTGCTCGCAGAGTCCAGCCCCGTAGATTGTTTTGCAGGGATTCCGAGAGAGCTTTGCTCGTCGCAAGCTACATTTTCCCGAAAAACTGCCTGCCGTTCTTTGGGCTACAAGAATTGAGGCACCGTTGCGTTTTTAATTTTTTCAATAGTAATTTTAATTTAAAAGATAAAAATCACGGTTTCCACCCTTCACAACAGGGAGCATATCGAGAATAGTTTATTAAAAATGTGCTTGTAGAGGTTTGACTTTCGCTGAGCTCTATGATTGGTTTAAAAGAAAATTCGTGCAAAGTGCTTTAGCCAATCAAAACAAGCATGCCGTTTACTTAACGAATCAGTTTCAAGACCAATCGTGACTAGGGCCTGTTTACATGATTCCGGAATGACTTTCATTCCGGAACGAAACTCGTTCCGGAATGAAGTTCGTTCTGCATTTACATGACAGAGTCGACCCGTTCAACCAAAGGCATTTTCACGTGCGCGGTTTTCGCGCGAGATCAAAACAAGATGGCGCATGCTTCACGCAAACTTGTTTTTGTGCCCATTTATTGCCGTAACTGCAATTTAAACGAGTAATTTGACCCTAGAGCTGCTTCTTTGGGCTAAACAGTAATTGCTATTACGTTTTTTCGCTCTGAATTCAAACTGTGGAGTCCGTATGCGGTTTTCGAGTTGCGATTTCATCTCGGAACGAAATTCGTTCTGTGTTTACATGATACCAGAATGAAATGTCATTCCAGAACGAAACTTTCATTCCGGAATGAAAACCGGAATGAACTCATTCCGGAATGACTTGACTTTCGTCTCGGTATCATGTAAACAGATACAAAGAAATGTATGGGGATGGAATGAACTCGTTCCGGAATGAAAGTCATTCCGGAATCATGTAAACAGGCCCTAATAGGGCCTGTTTACATGATTCCGGAATGACTTTCATTCCGGAACGAGTTCATTCCATCCCCATACATTTCTCTGTATCTGTTTACATGATACCGAGACGAAAGTCAAGTCATTCCGGAATGAGTTCATTCCGGTTTTCATTCCGGAATGAAAGTTTCGTTCTGGGATGACATTTCATTCTGGTATCATGTAAACACAGAACGAATTTCGTTCCGAGATGAACTTGCAACTTGTTGAACCGCATACGGACTCCACCGTTTGAATTCAGAGCGAAAAAACGTAATAGCATTTACTGTTTAGCCCAAAGAAGCAGCTCTATGGTCAAATTACTCGTCAAAACTGCAGATACGGCCATTAATGGGCACAAAAACATGTTTGCGCGAAACATGCGCCATCTTGTTTTGATCTCGCGCGAAACATGCGCCACCTTGTTTTGATCTCGCGCGGAAATCGTGCACGTGAAAATGCCTTTGGTTGAACCGGTCGACTCTGTCATGTAAATGCAGAACGAATTTCATTCCGGAACGTTCCGGAATGAAAGTCATTCCGGAATCGCGCGTTTTTTTTGTTTTTTTTTTCGCGCTTTGCACCGGTCGCTTGTTTTTGGGTCGAGTTATGATTGGTTTATAGCGTTATTTTCTATTTGTCGTGATGATTATAGATTCTTTGGGTTTTACCACAGTTGTTTTTCTTACAAAATTAGATCTTTACAGATTCGTTGGTGGAATATTGTTGCGGCATCAAGGTTTATGTCTTTTTCTAGTCTTTTTATTCGTTAGTTTCTATCGATTAAAACGCGCCACTGTTTTTTTTTTTTCATTTGTGTTTTTTGAAAGCTTGCGCGAGAAGATGAATATGTTTCGACTTTCTGCGATACCTTTGTACAAAGCTGCAGATTAAAATGTGTGTAAACGAGTCATGCAACTAACTAAAGCTGTTTTTGGACTAGGTTAAATTAAACTTGCAACATTTCGCCAATTTACTTTAGGCGAGTAGTGTGTAACATGCATGCGTTCAACTTTATACAATGTTTCAGTTCAGCTTTGCAAGAAAAGTTTAACTTAAAACTGAAGACGCTTACCGTAATAACTAGGTTCTACATGACTAAGGAAGGAAGATCGATTTGTGTTTAGCTAACCGGTCGCGAGATTTATACCTTATTGTTACTTATTTTCGCGGGAACTTAATTTCGCGAAAATGGAACGGGCATATTTTGCGGGACTTAAATTTCGCGATTTGGCCAAAAAAATTCGTTTAAAGGAACTAAACTTCGCGAAAATTGTCAAAATACTGGTCTGCATTAACAAACAGTTAGTCTCAAAATTGGCACAACTGATTATAATTTTCCGCCCACAGCAATAGTTTCCAATGACACTGAACAGAACAATATAACAAGACGAAACCGGCTTAAAACAGTTTGACATGTTCCTTTGTAACAAAGTAGAGCTAGTTTGACGACTGAACCAAGATAATTATGTGGTAAACTGACGGCAACGTTGATTAATCATAACGAAGGGTATTAAAGTTCGCGTAGTTATTTTTCGCGAGAACCTTTTTTCGCGAGTCTTTAATTTCGTGATTTTTTGAAAATCGCGAAAATGGCGAAAATAAGTAACAATAAGGTAGTTAACTTTGGTCTTACAGAATCTTTCTCTTGATATATTTCAGGATGGTTACATGAGGGATTTGGCTCGTACGCTGAAGCATTTTATATCGCCGGTTCCGTGGCCATATTTTCTTCTCTATTACTATTTGGTGTCGACTGCATGATACGAAGTCAACGTAAACCTACAAACCTTGCAAAGCACAGGGAGAGCAGGAAAAACACTTCGCTGAGTAGTTGTGATGAGATTTCAGTATCGGATTCAGGCTACAAAGACACGGAGTCCCAACCAATGTTAGAAGATGAATATAGTAATAAACTTTGCGGTTTACATGGTTCGATAAAAATTAGCGAGTTACTTCTTGTTGTCGACAGAGAAACTGTTCTATAGCATAGGCATAGACAAGAGAGGATAAAGTTATACGAAGTCATTAAATTAATAATATCTGCTCTAAAAGGTTACATTTGTCTATCGTATTCAACCCCATATCATAGAAATGAAAAGTAGCTAGTGACTCATTTTAGTGCGAATAAAAGGAACTCAAATAAAACCCTAGAAAATTTTACAAGACAAATTATTTGAACTACCATCTATATATTTCAAACCATTTGTAAAAAGAATATTAATGTGAGATTATATATATTTTTTAGTAAAAAAAGAAATGGAATATTTACTACTTAAGTTAAGGCCTAGCCAAGAAAGTACTGGATTTGTGATCCGGCTAGTCCAAGCGATTGTGGTGTCAAATTTTTCACGATTTTCATTTTGTGTCAGTCCTTCTTAAAAATTCCCCCTTACTAGAATTTAGCTGACTCACCGTGCTTCTCAAAAAGTATCAGATTATAAACACTAAGTTATTTTGTACAACATCTTTTTTTTTTACGAACCTTCATGAATTCAGATTTTTACTCGCCTAGGTGTATTGAAACAAAACTGTCACTTTGTATTTCCCAAAGTTGAATACAGTTTATATACAGTACAATATAATGTTAACATACATAACGCTGAAAATCAGCGGATAATCGCTTTTTAAATGTAGAATCTTTAAAAATTAAATAACATACGGTATATCAAAATCGAGTGGTGTGGTGCTTTATAGGGGTTTGAAATACAAAACCCTCAAAATGATTTTTTCTGTACATACAGATCTGGTTATTAACGTTGCAACTAAAATTTTTGCTTTAGTACTGTGCGACTCTGGCATTGCACACAACGATGTGAATTGCATTGACGCCATTAACTGAAACCTTCGGTCTGCTGGAAAATCGCCATCCCTACTATCTAGGATTTAAATAATATACACTATTTTTTTGCGCAACCTGCAAAATAGAGAAAACGAAAACTAGTTTCCACAATAAATGCCAAGAAAGAATGGTAAAATACTTGTTAAGGTAATGTCACAAGGTGCATAAAATGCTTTTTTCTTTACTCGGTTTATTAATAAAACAGCCGCGGCTTTCAAGGCTTTGTTTCTTTTGTATTTATTTGGTACGCGCAATATTGCACCTAAAAGTTGCAGCTTGTGGCCACATTGAAACTTTTGAAGACAATATAATGCGTGCATATAGAACTGCATGTGTGAAAAATAGAACTGAGAAAAGCTTTTTAACGAAAAATAATAAATAAAAAAGCTGCAATTCTCCGAAACAAAATCAAAGCCGGGGGAGTTTTACCCCACACGCAAAATAAATACAGTAGTAAGATTGCGTGACGGACGAATAAAAACAAAATCTGCAGGAGTCACTCACTGAAATTATCTGAGGTCCGAGGAAGATAAATTAACTGTGAGACTCGCCAAGCAAATACAGCTGCAAATCAAAAGCTCTGTGAGCAAAACAAATTAAAATGGTGTCCAGCATCGAACAGATTATTACAAATGCGACCTTGAAAAAACCATGGGGGTGAACAATGCAAATGAACTCCATAAGGCTGCCGTGACGTTGTTATAATAAAAGAGTACTTTCAATAAGAATATAATTGAATTGTTTTCCCCTCAATCCAAATTAACGAGACAAAAAAAAGAAATCCTTAAATGTCTGTTTGTTTAAATTTTTCGACAGACCTGGTTCGATTCTTTAATCTTGTGCAAATATTTTTGTTAACCGCGGTTTCTGTGTACAAACATACCACATGGCAACATCTCGTTTCTATGCAATTATGTTTTCGAAGATTTATATCAACGCACAAATTAGCATTTTTTTTTCTAATGTTTGTTATGTATGCATCAGGTGTTGTGTGTAGGTGACAATTTTAAGTACGATCAGGTAATATAACCAACCCGCGCTCGGGAGCTGATAAAAGGTAGATATGCAGCTGAAAATGGTCGAAAATATGTGCTGATGCGACGAGACGGTCCACCATTGGCCTGTGATGTTTGCGTATAGGATATAATTTTTCTCGTAGGGCTGATTTCCAAGCTCTTAAGCCAGTCTGATCCTTCTTGCACAGCTACGGTAGGTGATCAAATCAGTTTGAAACATTAGAGAACGGAGCAGGAGATTTTGAAGTCGCCAATCTGGGTTGTTCAGGCTCGAGCGCTGCTCAATCAGCGGCAGATCGCAACATACAAACACGTGATGACGAAAACGACAGGTCCGCCATGACAGCTCCGAAAATAAGCTTCCCGGCAGAAAATTCGCCCCAGAGGGCGAATTCGTCGGGCTCTTTTAACATCAGGGCCAAAGTTGTGCCTCTAAAGCCGGGGAGAAGTTTAATGGACTGGATTCGGCTCGGGAAAAGCGGACAAGATTTAGCAGGAACCGGTGGAATTGTACAAACTATCACGGTAGAAGAACTGGGCAAACATAACACAGAACGCGATGCTTGGATCAGTATTCGAGGTAAGAGTATTCATTAAGTTGATTGTTGTTTTTTAGCTTTTGTAAGATAAGCCTTAAGCTTTTTCCCCTGAAAGGACATCTATGTCAGCCGATCGAGGGTAAAAATTCACGCAGACAAGCTTTCAGCCGGGGTCAGCAAGATGACCTTAATCAATTCTTGGTGAAAGGTTTCTTTTATTTATAAGCTTACTGCATGCTGTGTAAACTTTGAATCGTTCGTTTACAGGAAACTTAATCTCAGTACTACGGCATAATCATGTTACTACAGATGAACTAAGGGGCATAAACAACAATCAAGATTGCATATTATATGGAGAGCTTCTACCCCAACCCCTTACCCTTTCATAATAATATACCATTTTTGACAAAAAAAGGCATTACCCATTTGCATAACTACAAAAGGGCACTGCTTCTGTTTTCTTAATTTCTCACTTGAATAAACCCCTTAAAATACTTAAATTAATTGACTTTTCGGTTGGTCTGCTTGAGTTATTTTGTGAGGTCCTTTCAAATACCTTAATGACAGTTTTCCAACCTTTTTTCCTAACTCGTGAAATCCCTACCCATTTACTTTCATTTGGTACAGAGTACACTGTACATCCTGAAAAAGGTACCCCTTTCGGGTTTAGCCTTCGCTTATAGTCCACTATAGGGAGTTCTCCCCTCCACCCTCACTGGACCAAAATAAAGCCTAAGAATTTGTTTATTAAGGGACGGTTCATTTTTTATGAGATAGGGGGGGGGGCTGGTGGGATTTGAGGGGGGGCCATCCGAAAAAATTTGGCTTTAAAGGGGGGGCCAGCCAAAAAAATATGGTCTGTAAGGGGGGGTCACTAAAAGAGGCTTCTGTAAGAGTAAAAAAATTTGCCAGAATGCCCAAAATAACATTCCTGAGGTTCTCAAAATTCAATTTTTGCCGGGGGAGCATGCCCCCGAACCCCCCTACTTTGTTATGTACCAAATGCCATTAACTCAACCCAACAGCTTATTGGTTACAAGTGCAGACAACCCATACTAACAGACGACATCCACAATAAACAGTTGAGGCAATGCCAGCTACTTGGGATGTGTTTTTTGTACACTGATAAATTCTTTATTCACAAGGCTCGATATATTTTAATTTCACTTGATTATTGTTTTTTTTTTTTTTTTTTTTTTTTTTTTTTTGGGGGGGGGGGGGTCATCGAAAAATATTTGATTTCGAGGGGGGGGCAGGCAAAAATTTTCGATGAAGAAGGGGGGGCATTATATATAACAGTGACTATCTATCAAATCCCACCAGCCCCCCCTACCCCATAAATCAAAGGCTCTTCGAGCAACCTCATGGTAATTCGATGAAGTGCCGACCTTCGCATTTTTTTCCAAAGAAATAAGCGTCCAATAATGTAACGCAATTTCACTTTATTACTAGCGTTCAATACTAACGTGACACGAGATGACGTGACACGAAACAAAAACGTGCTGTGGATGTCGTGTTAACTAAAACACGTCACACGGCAAGCGCAATAATACTTTTTATAATTTAAGCGTAACTGCATGTAGCTTATAGCTGCCATCAATAATGTCACAATCTCACTTAATTTGCCTTTGAATGTTTTCTTGCGTCAATGGGTCATTGATAGTTTTTTTTTCAAATAAGCGTTCGAACATGTCACTTTGAATGTTTAATTTTTCCATGTAAGTTGCGGCATTGATGGTACGTGCTCTCAGGTTTCGTAGGGCGATTTCTATTTTTTCACCACAAAATATTTTAGTGTAACCTTTGATCCTTAGGACTGATTAATCACATTGCGAAAGGGTATGCAAACCGCTTGGACGTGTAAATATTTACGAATACTCTGTGGTCTGTATGTGTGAAGTATTTATTTTTGTGTAAGTCAGGTGTTTGGCTCGGAGTGAGTACAAGTTGTACAATTTACCCAGAACATGTTGAATTTTTTTTTTTTTTTTGAGTTTATTTTGGGAATCGAAACGTAAATTGCAAGCACAGCAACAATGTGTCAAGTCACGGGATATATGTCAACGCGCCAGGGGAATAACTTGTGCAGTTAGATTGCTCTATTTATATTTCGAAAAGCTCGTCGGTCGACGCTAAACGGAGAAATACAACGGGATGGCCTTAATCTACATTTTATTGGCATGAAGTGGACCATATTTTATTGAACATTCGGAACAAAATAAATATTTAGATGCGTTAGCAGGCCTTTATCAGGGGCACCCATCGAGAATATAGTTCAAAACCACTTTAAGATAGCACCGTTCAACGTATTTTAGTATTTAAACGGTAGATATAGGCATATTTTTATCCCCTAAAAATTTTTTATCTGTTCGGATTTCCTAGCTGAAAGTCTAGTGATCCGACAGTTATAGGGATCAAAACTTACCTTTTCGAAAAAATTCCAGCCAAAGAAGGGCTCCCGAAAATTCTAGGTGACCTTTTTAGAGTAAAAATCCGTTAAAAATGAACAATTATACCATTTTTTAGATATTCGAAAATCCTAGGAAAGGCAGGCAAGCAAAAAAATTTACAATGAATGTTCCGAAAATTCTAGATCTCAAATCGTCTCCCGAACAGATATTTTTAACGAAATATTCCGTTGGGTGCCCCTGCTTTATCCAGCCAGACATGTTGTTTAAAGCAAAAGATGACGTGGTGAAGGAAATTCATGTCACGCACACTCCGTGACTCATACAAACATGACTTGCGTGTTTCTGAAGTGACTGCCTTTGTAAAGATTTTTTAGTGTTAGTTTGTTGGAAGGTGTTTTTAGCAGCATGAATAACAGCCAATCATACTTATTCTGTAAGATGTAAATAGGTAGCGCTGTTGTCTCTAGTTGAGCCGAAACTTGATAGTTTTTTTTTTCCTTTTAAACTCCAAGTTCACTCCTTGACTGGTCCGTGATAGACACTACGGACATAGTGTAGTGTCAATTAATTCATATTTCATTCCATTGAAAATAAACATTTCTTCAAGTTTTGTGTGATTAAAGTGTAATTTAATATTTTCTTATTAAATTAAAGGGCATTTTTACACTGTAATGACATCGCACCTGTCATTTTACTTTAATTTATTTTCTGTATCTACATCCATACTTAAATCAATAACAGACCAAAAATCTACTCCGCAAAGAGACGAACAGCAGCACGTCTTAGCACGAAAAAATATCCTTTGTCATTTGCGTGTATAACAGCACTTCAATACGAAAAACATGTCCTTTGTCATGTGCGCGTGTATAACAGCACTTCTCGGCATTTCAATACGAAAAGCATGTGTTTTGTCGTGTCACATTTACCGAACAGCTTCCGAACGATTGGTGAAACCTTAAAGTGCATAAATATATATCCTGCTTGTTTTGTGCAAAAATACAACAGAGGAAGGAACGCTTAGTACCTTTTCTCCAGGATGGTAAAGTTTTTTTTCTGCGCCTGATCGATTCTCCGTTGTCCAAATGAACTGATCTTTCTGATCAAACAGGTTTAACAACCTTTGCTTTGAAGCCCATTTCTTTCCACTTGAGTATTTTCCGGAACATTTCCTCCTCGTTTGTAAGGTCTACAAAGGGGTATTTAGATCGAGGATGAAGCGAAAGGAACGAAAAACCACCTTTGAGAATTTCGGCCCGACATGCCATTTTGAATGTTCATCTCTGCAAACAAAACTCAAGCAAACATTTGGCCTCTATCCCACCCCCCAGATATATGAACAGAACACAAGGGCGGAGAGGCAGGGGAAAACCGGACCTTTCTGTCAGCACGTTTACCGTTTAATGCATGAATTAATTGCTGTTTTATATCGGAATGGAGTGAGGTGAGTGAGTCCATGAGTGAAATAAATCGTCATTTTTAATACCTCATTACCATTCGGTAAAAATGAACGGTCTCTAAGTCATTTTATTATCATTGGATGTGCATATACATGTAGGTTTTCATTTATTATCATTTTTTTTGTATCATTACAGGTAAAGTATACAATGTGACACCTTACTTGGAGTACCATCCTGGAGGTATTCCAGAGCTTATGAGAGGTATAGGGAGGGATGCCACTGATCTATTTGATGAGGTGAGTACTTATTAAGATAACCACAGATAGCAAATGTTCTGTTTATAAAATTACAAATTTGTACAGTTACTTGAACTGCAGTTGTCAACAAACCATTTTAAGTTCAGACTTGTAGAAAGCCTGACATTTTGGCCATCCTGGCCTTTGTCAGGTCATTGAGGATATTACATAGCGTTATCGTAAAGTTATGAACACACTCCTAGTTCCTTTCAACTCGTTTAATCACACTCTCTACAAAGTTATTTACTGTAAACCTAGACATCGATAATATTGATCACGAGGTAAAAATGTCAATCAAACGTTCAATCCATTGTCTCTCTTTTAAATGTCTTTCGCACGTGTGTAAACATTCGATTTCGATAACGCGTATAAACAAAGCTTTCGTGACAGCGGCAAGAAGATATGAATTTTATGTTCGAGTGGCCAAAACGATATCTCAGCTGTTAGACTAGCTATACACCGATTTCACAAATGGGGGACGCGCGGAAAAAAATGGGAGAGGATAAAAGGGGTTTTTTGGATAATTTTTTTTAAAGGGGAAAATTTTAATGTTTTTTTTTTTTTTTTTTTGGTTTTTTTTTTTTTTTTTTTTTTTTTTTTTTTTTTTTTTTTTTTTAAAAAGAGGGGTTTTTTTTTTTTTTTTTTTTTTTTTTTTTTTTTTTTTTTTTTTTTTTTTTTTTTTTTTTTTTTTTTTTTTTTTTTTTTTTTTTTTTTTTTTTTTTTTTTTTTTTTTTTTTTTTTTTTTTTTTTTTTTTTTTTTTTTTTTTTTTTTTTTTTTTTTTTTTTTTTTTTTTTTTTTTTTTTTTTTTTTTTTTTTTTTTTTTTTTTTTTTTTTTTTTTTTTTTTTTTTCTTTTTTTTTTTCCTATTACAATTATTATTTTGATACAGTTTGCTGTTATTTCCTTTGTCACTGCTTTATTTTCATTGCTCCTTTCTTTGGGCCATAGCTATTGGAAGGTTATAATTATGTTTGGGATTTGTTTTTAAGTGACATTGCTTCTCTCATCACTACTTTCTTTTAGGTCATTAGAGACCCTGCCAGGGTAAATTCCGACAAGCGACATGGCCCAAAAAGTAGCGACAGCATACTAGTTAATAAAATCACGACAAACAACAACCTTTATGGAAAAACTTACAATAATGTAAATTCCGACAAGGACAAGCAATTTTCCTTCAATTTAATTACCGACAGCGACATGAAGAGCGATAAAACAACGACACCGCACATTTTTAAATTTAGACAAGCGACACGGGAACCCCCCTGGCAGGGCCTCTCATTATGGTATTTGTTTTCAAGTGTTGAATTTTATCACTATTTGCTACTTTCAGGACGTCATTACTTTCGCACATTATATAATGATACTACTACGATTTCCAGTTGAGTGCGACGCGAACAAAGTTTGGTGACGAGGTTTCAACATAACAACGTTGTTGTCAAGGGCAAACTTCTCTGTTACCATTGGTAACAAATTTGTTTTTGTAACTGTCTTGCTCGACAATCTCGATGCTTAAATAAATACAAACACTACAAATATCGTCAGCAACACTTTATTATGCTTTCAAATAAAAAATATATACACAGAGACAACGATAAAAAAAACAAATAACGAAATATATTATGCCTTAGCTGTTTTATATCGACGGTAACAGATCTGTGTTGAGAGTTGACATTATGTTCAATGTGCGTCACTTTACCTTCCTCGTTAGAGTTACTGTTCAACTGAAATTAAATCGTTGTCCACCTCCAGGGATTTTCTAGCAGCTTTAAGAATTCCTTCAGCTTTAACTAATATATCTTTCTCAAGTGCAAAATGTTCATATGGAACTTTAAGCCCGATAAGGTCAAACGTAACACGCTTATTGGTCCTATAGAGAAAGGGGGCCTTAACATGGTAGACTTCAACATGATGAACAAATCTTTAAAGGGAGCATGGGTTAAACGTTTATATGAAGCTGGTGATAACAAATGGTGCTCCCTCTTCTCATCTGCTACATCCCAATATGGTGGTTCGTTTCTTTTGGAATGTAATTTTAATGTATCTGATCTTAATTTCGTCTCGTATGTACCGTCCTTTTACAAGGAAGTATTGAATGTCTGGCAGGAGCTACATTCTAAAGACCCTTCTTCTGCTAAGGAATATGAAAACGAAATTATTTGGAATAACCGCTATATTAAAATAGATGGTAAATCAGTCTTCTATCCATCTTGGCATAGAAAAGGAGTTATTAAAATCGGTCACCTGCTAAATGAGAACAGAACGTTTTTATCCTGGTCTGAGTTTCAACATAGATATGGTATGACGGTAAACTTCTTAACGTATTACGGCCTTCTCACCGCGATCCCTGAAGAATGGAAAAAATCAATTTTAAATTCCGAACGAATGCTTACCGATGTTGACAGTAATGAGCTTCCTCTTGCGAATGTCACCGCCAAATCGGCTCGCGAACTGCTTGTTATGAAAGTGTTTAAAGCCCCAAACATAGAAACTAAGCTTATAGAAAAACGTCTTCCTGCTAAAGCCATTTATGAATTGCCATTCAAAGTTACAATAGAAAATAAACTCAGATGTTTCCAATACAAGGTCATACATAACATTCTACCCACTAATAACAGACTTTACAAAATGAAATTGAAAAGTTCTCCCAGTTGTGATCGTTGTAGCTCTTCATACGAAACTTTACCTCATTTGCTGTATGAGTGTCCGACGGTACAATTATTCTGGAAAAAAGTTATTGCATGGTGGAATGAAAAACGTTCAGAAAATATCACCTTAATTGACACAGATATTTTTTACGGTTATAAACCAGATTTAAGTAATTTTTATGCCCTGAATCATTTCCTCATCATCGCCAAGTATCACATTTATCTGTCCTGGTTGAATTCAGCATATCCGAATCTAGATATCTTCCTTCTCTTACTCAATCAAAAGATTCTCTATGAACGCACAATCGCTGTCAAAAATAATAGTTTGACGAAATTCAAAGCAAAATGGACAACACTTTGTGCCTAAGGTCCCCCAAGTTACCCCGCCCCCTGCCCAGAGGTTGTGCCGCAATCTATTTTATTTATTTTTTTCGTTTCATAGTAAAATAAAATACATACAGTTAGTATTAGAGTTAGTAGTAAAAAATTGAACTTTGTAAATAGATTGTAACTTTAAAATGTAATAGTAATATAATGTAATATTTTTTTGTAAGAGCGCTATTTGTTATAGTAGGTATTGTAAGACGTGTTATTGCGATATTATTATTTAAAAAGAAAATGTATATTAAATAATGTAATAAGTAATGTCTTGTATTAGATGTAGGAGTGTGTTGAAGAGGTGTGTGCAATAAATAAAAAAAATAAATAAATAAAAAAAAAAGTGCAAAATGAGTAATTCGCGCACTGAAATGAGGAACATTTGGCGCTTCGTAAAGCTGACAAAAGCTAACACCATTTCAGATCGAAATTTTAAAAAAAATTAGCCAATCACAAAATTGCTCAATTAAAACTGACACCATCTTGGATCGAAATTAGCCAATCAAAAAATTGCTCTGTTTCCCGAGAGGTCCTCCTTGTATAAAAGAACAATGGTGGTCAGTACCTGTTTACGACAGTTACCAATGGAAACAGACAAGTTTGCCCTTGACAACAATGCCGTTGTTATGTTGAAACCTCGTCACCAAACTTTGTTCGCGTCGCACTCAACTGGAAATCGTAGTATAATCTATGTGTATCAATTCACAAAACTAACTAGTAAACAGATGTTAAAGAAAATTGCTTATTTCTTAAAGGTTAAAGCTTCTACCTGAGATATTGCTCATACCATGTAAAGTAAATATTTATTTAAATCGATATCTTCTTCCGACTATGTTTTATTCTTATATTTATAATGTCTGACTGTCTCTTACTTTTACAGACACATAAATGGGTAAATGCAGAATCAATGCTAGAAAAATGTTTCATTGGTCCTCTTAAGAGAAACAGTGTGGTTAAGATGAAACCTTCCAGATCAGGTATGTAAACAACTGGTTCATGCTTTAATTATGCACTATTTAAACAATAGAGTGTTTCTGTCAAGGAACTATCGGCTGATAGTTGCCCGTGGAAATTTGATGTTCTTAATTTTAACAAATATTAAAGCATGCGCGGCCTCGTCCGGTACGGCCACATGTTTTTTGCCTAAGCAAACATTTGGCCGCCCTTGCCTGTAAAATCGTCGATAAAGCCTAGGTCTAACCCAGAGAGAGACATTGATACTAACTTTAACTTCCATGCAAAGAGCAAGGAAGAATAAAAGAGGTGACCGAGGCTCAACAGAAGAAGAAACAAACACTGCCAAAAAATCCAACATGGCGGATTTAGAAGAAGACGCGAGCGTTTTGTTCACCGAGAAAGAGCCTACCCTGCTTGAGATTAAAGACCTCCTCATAAGCATTCGGGCTACTGTATCTGAAATTTCACAAGAGAATCGAGCTCTCAAGAACGAACTCGCAGAGCTGAAAGACTCGCTGTCCTTCAATGAAAAAGAGCTACAAGAGATCAAGGTTTCACTAAATAAAGCAACAACAACCAATGCATCACTACAAAAGGAGCTCAACAAGACAAAGGAAAATTTAGAAGCCACTAAGCAACAACTGGGTAAGGAAAGAGAAGAAACACAACGGGTTTGGAGTGCTTATGACGACCTCGAGCAGTATACTCGTAAAAATTCCCTTGAAATCCATGGTCTACCTGAACACGTCTACACCGACACAGAAAGCGCTGTCATCAAAATCACAAGTGCACTCGATGTAACTATTCGGCCTGATGACATCGAAATCTCACATAAATTGAAAGGCAGAGAAGGAAAGCGACCGATTATTATTAAATTCTGCAGTCACAAAACAAAGTCAAAACTGTATAAAGAACGCATCAGGCTTCGTAACCTCAAAGTTTCTGACATTTTCCCTTCTTTCGCGTCCGCCGCTGAATCTAACCAGGACCGCATTTATATCAATGAAAATTTAACACAGCACAGAAGAGATATTGTGAAAGAGGCAAATCAACGAAAAAGAAACAAACACCTCTCAAGCGTGTGGACACTGGATGGGAAGATTTACGTGAAGTCCTCATCTGATGGTGAACGGTTTCGAATCTTCTCTTTTGAAGACCTAGAAAACATTTGACAATTACACCAGACATGTCCCTGAACAAAGGAAGGACTCGGCCGAATTGAGGTTTTATTTCCTATCTATAATTACTTTCCCCCTGTGTGTCCTGAGTTTTCTGCCTCCCCCTCAGCATGCTTCGTTCTAATCTTCTAAGTTATTTATGTCTTTTTGTGTGTGTGTTTGCGCAATTTATTATATATATTTCTATTACTTTTTCGATCCGCTTTAAGTCTAATAAGTCTATTTTGCTTCTATCGTGCCACATTTCACGCAGTTTAATATCACTCCTATGCTTTGTGTTTCGCGGTATTGCCTTGCTTAACAAACACGATCTTTTAGCAGTAAAATGGTCGCAAGGAGGGCTTCGTAGCAATTTTAACTCTATATTGATTGTTATTTTCATCCGTGTTTTGCCAAGAAAACATCATTTGTCTGAATTATGACAACTCCATTTACAGCATCTCTTTGTTCATTAAATGTCAGAGGTCTAAACCAATCGCGTAAACGAAGACAGCTTTTTAGGTGGCTGCACAACAATAGATTTGATATCGTATTCCTCCAGGAAACCTACTCAACAAAAAGCATAGAAAACTTATGGAAATCTGAATGGGGTGGCAAAATTTATTTCAGCCATGGTACAAGTCATTCGAGAGGTGTCATGATACTATTGAATCCCAAATTAACTGCTCTAGCTGACACCATCGAAACTGACAAAAACGGAAGATATTTAATTCTTCAGGCAACTATTTGTGATACCACCTTTAGATTGTGTAACATTTACAGCCCGAACAATAATTCTGATCAAAAAATGTTTTTCTCGAACGTTCGTGACATTCTCAGTAATCGTTCGGACAATATAGATAGTACTATAATCGGTGGAGATTTCAATTGCGCGCTAACAGCTCGTGACAAACTAGGAGGTAATGCGGTAGAAAGAAAAAACAATGTAATCAGCGAAATCTTCGAACTGCGCGACCTGTTAAAACTTCAAGATGTTTGGAGGTATCAGCACCCTGATCAACGGCAATTCACATGGCGCGACAAGGCACTAAAAGTACAATGTAGATTGGATTACTGGCTAGTCTCTAAGGATCTCTTAGAGATCGTGCTTAATACAGAGATAAAAGAATCCTCTTTGTCAGATCACTCTGCAATAATTATGACGCTCCAATCTAAAGACTTCGCGCAAAGAGGACCTGGTTTTTGGAAATTTAATAATTCTCTCTTGGAAGATAACACCTTCTTAGAACAACTTCATTGTATAATACCGGAGTACAAAAAGAAATACTGCTATCTTACTGATAAAGGTTTATTCTGGGATATGATAAAAATGGAGATAAGAGGTTTCTGCGTGCGTTACTCAAAGAAAAAGAGCAGAGAGCGTAAGAACATAGAAAAAGATCTCTCAGATCAAATAGACGCCTTAATGAAAACACTCGTATCAAACAGGTCAAAAGAGAATATTGCTAAATTATATAGCCTGAGATCGGAGCTAAACAAGATTGCTGATTACCGGACCAAAGGAGCTATTGTAAGAAGTAGAACAAGATGGCATGAGCAAGGAGAAAAAAATACTAAATATTTCTTAAACTTGGAAAAACGACAGCATGCCAAAACATACATATCAAAGCTTAAATCTCAAGATGGCCAAGAAATAACAGACTCCAATGAAATTTTACACTGCCAAAAGCTGTTTTATAAAAACCTCTACACAGAGGTACCTCGAAAGAACCGGCACGATAAATTATTTTTTGAAGACCCAAACCTCCCAAAATTAAACGACGCTGACCTAGAGAAGCTAGAATTGCCACTCACCAAGCAAGAATGTTTTGAAACGCTTAAAATGAGTGCCAAAGGCAAATGCCCAGGAAGCGACGGATTCACTGTAGAATTCTATTTACATTTTTGGTCCGTCTTAGGAGATGAAATGGTTGAAAGTTTTAATTATGCTCTAATACACAAATGTCTAAATATAACTCAGAGACAAGGAATTATCAAAGTTGTGCCAAAAAAGCGGAAAAACAAGCTATACTTAGAAAACTGGAGACCAATATCTTTATTAAACACTGACTATAAAATAATAACAAAGGCCATAGCAAGCAGAATCGCCAACTTTCTCCCCAAACTTATCCATGACGACCAAACCGGTTACGTCAAAGGGCGATACATTGGCCAAAATATTAGGCTGATACAAGACATAATGAAAATAACATCTTTAGAAAATATACCAGGCATGGCAATATTCGTCGATTTTAAAAAAGCCTTTGATTCGGTTGATTGGCAGTTTTTATCCAAAGTTCTAGAAGCGTTTAACTTTGGGCCACAAATTCGCGACTGGATTAAAACTTTCTATACCGACATTACTAGCTGTGTTATCAACAATGGACATGCCTCCGAATTTTTCAGCTTACAAAGAGGAGTCAGACAAGGCTGTCCCTTATCTGGAATCTTGTTTGTACTTTGTGCAGAAATCTTAGCGAACGCAGTTAGGAATAATAAGAATATTAGAGGAATACAAATTTATAACAAAGAATACAAAATATCACAATATGCAGATGACACTACTGCATTTGTATCCGACGCGTTGTCAGCGCAGAACTTGTTCGAAACATTACGCGCCTTTCAAGAGATTTCAGGACTAGAAATAAATAAGTCCAAAACTGAAGGAATGTGGATAGGGTCACGGAGAAAGGACGCCTCGACACCTTTTGATATAGCTTGGCCTTCAGAGCCGATATATGCACTAGGAATCTATTTCTCTTACGACGAAGCTGAAGCTTTCAAAAAAAATTTTGAACAAAAACTACTGTCTATGAAGAACCTTCTTAATCTTTGGCAATCAAGAAACCTCACGTTGTACGGTAAAATAACCATTCTTAAAAGCCTCGCTCTCTCGAAGCTAGTCTATAATACATCGGTACTTACTTTTCCCCGAGAATTTGAATCTTCAGTTCAAGCAACCATTACTCAGTTTGTTTGGAACAACAAACCTAAAATTAAACATACCACCATGATAGGCCCGAAAGTTAAGGGTGGCTTAGATCTGCCAGATTTCGAAATAATGAACAACGCTCTGAAAGTCACTTGGGTAAGAAGGCTGCACGAAAGCAATGAAAATGCAAGCTGGTGCCATATACCTCTCACACTATTAAAACAGGTAGGAGGTATTTTCCTACTAGAATGCAACTATGATTTAAAGTACCTCAAACTAGATATACCTATACAATTTTATAAGGATGCCTTAAGCATTTGGCAAATCATAAATAATCATACTCCAGCAAACAAAGAACAGATTCTCAATGAAATTCTGTGGAACAATCGGTTTATTAAGATCGAAGGCTTCTCTGTTTATTACCATAATTGGCATGCTGCAGGAATAACCAAAATCAAAGACATTTTCTACGAAAACAACTTCCTGACATTTGATAAATTTTGCCGCAAGTTCGCCATCAAAACAAATTTTCTTACTTATTATGGCGTATGCAACTCCATCCCCCAAAACTGGATCCGCTTGTTAAAAGAACTTGACACCGACGCACCCACTTGTTTAGAATATGCAGAGAAAATTCCTTTAGACAAGCTTTCATGTAAATCAGCTTCGAAACTTCTAATCGGGCTGAAATTCATACCTCCCACAGCAGAACAAAGAATGTGGCAAGCAAACTTTGATAAGAAAACTATTAAAACTATCTACAGCATTCCTTTTAAAGTGACCAAGGATATTAGGCTCGCTATATTCCAATTCAAAATTATACATTATATCTTGCCAACTAATGCAACCCTTTTCAGAGATAAGATCATTCAACATGATAAATGTCATGTCTGCGAGCAAAAACAAACCTTACAACATCTTTTTGTTTCTTGCCCGGACGTGCAATCTTTCTGGCAAACCTTTTCCCACTGGTGGAATGTTAAAAACGACGATTTTATTGACTTGAACGACAAAACCATAATATACGGCTTCACAAACAACTTTGGCCAACAACTTGGTTTAAACCTCTGCCTGATAATCGCCAAGTATTACATCTACTCTGCTTCAAGAGAACAAGAACAGTACTATTTCGAAGCCTTCCTTGCTTTCCTCAAAAGTAAACTATCTATTGAAAAGAGTACGTGCAAATCACAAATCATTCTTTAAATAAAACGTAAGCTAACCATTTCCTACAAATGTAACTAAGTAAAAAACAAACTTGTATTACAATTTGTCCGGCAAACCATGTTATCAAAAAAAAAAAAAAAAAAAAAAAAAAAAATCTTACTAGATAGAAGCCCTTATTTGACTTTTGCATTCTTGTATTGAATTTTTTTTTTTTTTTTCCTTTTCTTTATTTTAGTCTGTAACTTACAAGTCAATGTAATCTAAGCTGTCCTTTTGTTTATTCGTGGTTGTAAATAGTAACTAAATGTAAATTATTTTTTGAACTGTTCAATAAATGTTTTTGCAAACAAAAACAAAAAAAAAAAAAAAATTTAACAAATATTAGTCCAAAAAGCGAAGCTTCGAGGGCTTATAAAATATAAATGCTAGTTTTAAGAACATCAAATTTCCAAGGGGCCACTATCAGACCGATAGTTCCAAGACAGAAACACTCTGTTATTTTTATTGTTCACCACTAAATTTTCTTCCGCGCCCATTCAAAAACAGGAGGGCACTAAAATATCCATCTGGGCATTTTTCTCAGACAATACTATGGGCTAATAGTGCCCTCCGCGGATGAATACTATCACATCATGTGATCAATTTAAACCAATCATAATTGGAGAAAATTTAGTGGTGAACTGTAATTAGTTATATGGTGCACACGGGAAGTTTGGAGAACCTAAAAGAGGCATAAGACATAGATCTGGAGTTACTTGAGGTGATAGCCGAATTAAGCAACTCTAGCTTCTTGAGTACTCACCAAACTTTCCAGGTGCACCATAACTCGATAGTGCGCCACAGCAAAAAATATGTTTCAGTTGTTTTATAACATTGCGGGTGAAAATGTACATCAAAACCTGCTTGCGAGAAAAAATGCACGCTTGTGCATACTGAATTTGATTGCACAGCTCTGCTAGCTATGTGATAATACAGATAAGCAGGTCAGTACAGTCAACTCTCGCCTTGCGGACACCCCGCTATTGCGGACACTCGCTATTACGGACAAAATCCAGATCCCCTGCGAATAAGGTTTGGCTGGAAATGACTCCCGTTATTACGGACTCTCGCTATTACGGACACTAAACAATGCCCCGAGCGTGTCCGCTTTAACGAGAGTTGACTGTAGTTGGTTTCACATGACTTTGTATACATGTAGAGAATCATACCATGCCATGCCCCCAGTACTCCAGTTGCTTTTGGTTTAGTTTAATTAATTTAGTTTAAAATCTTATAAACCAGCTTTGACTTGTATATGTTGTGGTTCAATTTTATATTTGGTTTAAAATTTTTCAAACCAGTTTGATTTTTATTTTTCATTGTCTTATATATATGTTCATTATCATAATCTGAAACAAAGGGAAATAAAAATCAAACTGGTTTGAAAAAATTTAAACTATAGATAAAATTAAACCACAACATATATTCATTATGATAAACTGAAAGAAGGGAAAATAAGAATAACAAACAAAACACCTTGACCTGCTCATTCAAAAGGCAATTAACACTGATCCAAGATTAAAAATGAAAAAGAGATTTGAATTTCTGTTATATGAAAGCAGTGTTTTCACTGCTTGTGTTTTGTATGGTTTAGAATAAGTCAAGCTCAAAACTGATCGAGGACTAGAAATACAAAAGATATCTCACCAAAAAATTCCAATTAAACTGAAAGAAAATTTCACAAAAAATTAAACCACAAGATAAACATTATATGCCTGGACAACAAGAAAGTATTGGATAATTTACATGATATGTGAATTCAAAACCTTTTTTAGCACTGCTACCATAAAATAGGCTCTCCATCTACAGTGCTCGACACTAACTTTTTTGGATACTAGGCAATTGGCTAGTAGGTACAAATAATCACTAGCCCAGAAGGACAAGTCACTAGCCCCAACCCCCCCCCCCCCTTTAAAAAAAAAAAAATAAAAACAGCCAAGTTTGAATCAGCTAATCTCTTAGCACTATATTTGTTTGAGTCCACACAAATACATCTTTCCTTTCCACTGAGATGCAGCAACGATGCTATCATCCAACTCGGTTGAGAATTTCTTGACCGTGGATCACACTTCTTTTTCTCTTCATGCTGTGTGTGGTCCTCTGGTGAACAATGTTAATCTGGCTCACGATTATCGGCCCTTAACTTGAAATCATGCTCGCGCAGTCGCTCGCGTGAGAGCCCCAAGATGGCCGACTTACTATGGCCCTCTCCCAGGTCCCTTTTGGGTTTCATGGAAGCGAGGACAGTGGGTCTTTTCCAAGATGGCGTCAGGTTTGCGGGTTGATTGTACGATATAAATCCGTATGCGATGTGGTTTAAATTACTCAAGCTATGGAAACTAGATCCTGATGAAGGTTTCTGGGAGAAAAACTTCCCAAGTTATAGAGTTGTAGTTGATTTATTTTTCCACGAATCTTACTAGTCTATGGGCTAGTAGGAGAGTACTTTTACTAGCCAAGCATGAAATTTTACTAGTCCTGGGCTAGTGTACTAGCGTTAGTGTCGAGCACTGAATCTAAACAAATTCATTTCAAACTACATTGTACATACAAAAGGTCAAAATGATTACAAAATATTTTCTTTTTTTAGAAAATACAAATCAAACTAGTTTGAAATCGTTTTGACCTGAAATTCGTTTAAAACTACAACTTAATTATACAAAAAATTCAGACATTTAGACACAATATATATGCAATATTTTAATTTGTGATTTTAAAAGAGTGATATTTTGCAACACTTAAATTTTGCGAATTTGGAGAATTTGTAGCAATCATTAAATAAGCCACTTTGTTTTTGTGTCATTAAATTTTGTTTCGCAAAAATGCAAAATTTGAAGTCACAAAAATTTTGTGTTAATAAAAATACCTATTTCTGCAGGGTGTACAATCAGTAGATAGATTCAATCCATACAATGTACAATGTAACTAATGAAGATTTTATTTTTTTATCAAGGATCAGGAAAATCCCTCAATGTTTCAACAGGATCCTTGAAGTCTCACAACAGTCTTTTTGTCCCTGGGGCACAAGGTAGTAATGATTTTATGTCATACAGACTGCATTTATATCTTCAGTAAACTTCTCAAACTCATTAATAATTCATCAAATTAAAACAAAGAAAATTACAACCGTGACGGTGGTTTGGAAACCCGATCTTAATTAGCATAGATTTTTACGATTTTATTTCTCCGTTTACTCCGTAGTTTTTGTTTCGATTGAGAAGATATATCAAACACTCGAGACAGTGTTTCATCGGATATCCAAACACCTCGAATTTCGTCAAAAATACTCCGCTGCGCATCGTATTTTCAACTCTCTTCTTGGTGTTTGGATAGCCGATGAAACACTGCCTCTCGTGTTTGATATATTACATCAAATTCTCCTTTACAGGTTCAGAAATGTTCAGGTCCTAAGTAATATCTTGATGACATGTCTACAGCGACGTGTATACTTACATGTAACAAAGGAAAATTGGAAGAAAACGTAATTGGAAAAAGAAACAAAAATTAATAATTTGCCAAGATTCATTGATTTTAGTGTCTTGCGAAACCACTGCATAACCACAGTTTATATAAGATTAGTTGTAAAAATGTTTCATCAACAAGTTTGCTGTTCAAAGAAAGAAACAATAATTTATTCGCTCATTCTTGCAGAAGATTATTTCCTATGATTTTAGCCAACACGGCCTGTGAATAAGCGCCGCCCCCGAATAACCCCCCCCCTCGATTGCCCTTTTTGGAAAAAAATTTAAGCCCCCATCCCTGGCGTTTTTTTTTTTTTTTTTTTTTTATTTTTTTTTTTTTTTTTTTTTTTTTTTTTTTTCTTTTTTAAAAAAAAAAAAAAAAAAAAACTCTTTCAACTAAATATCAGGGAATATTCTTTGTGGCATGCAAATTTTAAAGCACTGCTCTCAAGCTCCCAATTCACATCATAAAATTATAGCGCCAATTTAATACTGTATCTTAATACTGTATCTTTGTTATCTATTCCTTCTACAAAAAAAAGTACATGCATGCATTTACTCTTTTGACTTTTATTTTTTTACTGTTTTCTTCCAGTTGATGGATTTGCCCTACCAGTCCCCCCACAAAACTCCCAGGAGCCACGGTTAGAAACTAGTTGTGATTTACTGTAATTATATTTTTAAAAAACGACTTTTGTACCTCAGGTACTGCTGTCCCAGTAGTTTTCATTGTGGCCCTGAATCCCTGATCGAATTGAAATTTAGAAGTGTTGGTTTTTGTGGAGGGAGGAAAACTAAAGAATCCCGAGAAAAACCCTCAGAGCAAGTAAGAAAACCAACATAAGTTCTAATTCAACCCACATAGATGCTGGGTGTGGGAATCAAACCCTAATAATTTTATTGCCACATTGGTGGGAACTGAGCGCTCTCACCACTGTGCTATCCCTGCTCCCCAATCGTTTGGAACCATGCACAATTTTGATCAGCAGAGTATGACTCCATGGGTTTGAAAAGAATCTGTTTTCCTTACAAACCAGGGAATTGTCTGCTAGGTCAGGTTGTATTTTATTTACAAATAATTAAGAAAGTCTGCCCGCTGACTTAGTGAATTGCAAGTCATTATCGAATTTTAAATTAAATTTATGGAAGCATGTAAACAAGTAAATTGTAACTAAGTATTTTTATATCTTATTTATACATGTACATTTTGTTTTTGTTATTTTGTACTCTTATAGTTGATGGGATGTCTTAAACGATGTTATCAACTTAATAAATGTAGATGGTCCCGAACTGATTTACATGTAGGAAATGTCTTCTAATATTGTTATGATCCAAGTGATCCAAGCATGTTTTGTTTGGATATCCCTTTTTCATAAACTATCAACAAACAAGATTAGTTTCCCCCACAAAATAGTAAATTACATGTATCAACACCAAACAGACACTCAATTAGCCTGAATTTCAGACATCCCTCTGTGCTCGCCTACTCACCAGAAGAAGCGTCTGAACACATTGGGCCTAATTATGCCGTCAGGTGACGTCACTACACTTTGGTTTTAATTCATGCGGAAAAGTTTCTGTCAAGGCCATGAAATTGTGAAAGAAAAATCGCTTCAATAAATAAACTCTTTTAATAGTAAACTATTGAAAACTTGAGACAAATGAATGAGATTTTAGTCGACTGCAGGCTACATTCTTTTACAGAACTGATTTACTTTGTCTAGCGATCAAAATATAATAATGTTACGCAGCGGACAGATACAACACACTCGTGAGTACTTAAATGAATCAATTTAGACGGTTACAGAGGCGTCAAGAAACGGAATTCAATACAAAAATATCCTACTTGACCATGGGCACTGAGTTCAGAAATCACTGGCTCATTGAGGCTGCAGGACATAAGCGTCGAGCGGCTTTGTTGAGAAAACAAGAATATGTATTTAAATTTGGCAAAACACTGCATGTCGAAGCGACAAATGCTGCCAACTTAAAACCTACCGATTTCCATTACTATTCTTCATCCGTAGGTAAACTAATAAAGTAATAAACTCAAGGTAAATGACTAATAAATTCATTTCTGGGAAGGTGAACTCTTTCGAACTCTTTCCAAACGTTTTCAAATTACAATCCTCAGGCGGTAAAATTCAGTCATAATTTCACATAATTATGCAAATAATTTTTAAATCAACCAATCAAAATCACTAGTACCCGGTTTTCGGGTAGTGACGTCACCGGACGGCATATTTAGGCCCAGATGTGTTCAGACGTCCCTTATCAGGATTCAACTGTATTTAACAAATTATTTATTCAGTGTAATAATATTACTAAAAGACCCTTCATACCTCTGATTTGAACCTTCTACCCCTCTGGAAATTTTCATACCCTGCATTAACACCTTTTGGTTTTGGCTTTTGAGGCCCAATTCCTCTTGGAATTCCCAATAACCTTTTAGGGGGCCGGTGTACAACTGAAAACTTTAAAAAAAAAATTGTGATTTTCTATTTTCATATGGTTACTTTTAGTTTTGTTTCTGTTACAGTTATGATTGGTACCAGAATGACAAAATAGTTACAATATCAGTTTATACCAAGAAAAAGGTTTGTTTTATAAATTGTGTAATTTTTCTGTGGGCTGTCCAATATTGTTGAAAAGATTTGTACCAAAAAGGAGAAAATCTTATTTGTACAATTGGTACAAATCAACAATTTCATTTATGAACCGACAACATGAGCTGTTGGCCTAACGGTTGCATCTACCAATGAAGTAGGGTTGCATTTTCTGTGAATGTTTCTGAAGGAGGTTTTATGAGGGTAGCTATTTGGCCTACCGCTCAACCCCCAACCTGGAGGACATGGATTCTTTGTCTGTGACAGGTCTCTACCTTTGACCTGTAAGGCATGGGTGACCCTGCCAGGAGCACTAGACTCCAGCTGACATAGATCTTGGCATCATAGAGAACACGCAAACTGTCCCACCATTGTGTGGTGTTGATCCCTTCAGGAGGGTAGAAAATTTAGAAATGGTACTGATGTCTTTAAATACATGATAATAAAAGTACTGAGACATGTGCCATTTGATTGGTGAAATATATTTTTTGTGTTACATGTATGTGATAAAACCTTGAATTTTTGCAACTATTTTTACAGGACATAAAAATAGAAGATGTCATACTAGAATTGAAGGATGGAAAAGAGTTTGATGCTATATTCATTTTAGGAGAAAAAAGGTTTCGAATTCATTTAGGTATGATTATCATAGTGATATTTATAATAATTGTTAATTCTCATGTAAGTTAACTGAATAATAATAATTATGATTATTGTGTTAATCACATTTTTAGAACATTCTTTTATTTATTTCGTTAAGGGAGTGAGTACTTGTACATGTTAATCTCTTTCTGATTGGTTGTTGAACAGTTCAAAACCTCACACGCAATTACTTGGTAATAGCCAATCAGAGACTCTGTACAGATCTGTTGCGTGGATTTTTTTCTCAGATCATCTATGTCTTGAGCGGTTGCAGAATTGGGTGTGATAAGGTGTCTGTCCTGGGTTAACCCTTTGAGCCCCAGTATCCATTTAGAGAAATCTGGATTCCATTGTTGTTCATATTGTTAGTATATAGTATAACGTAGTAGGTCAGTGTCAGAGCTTAATCCATGTCAATTGTTGTCTCTTATAGCACTCAACAATCTTATAACCCATCAACAAGGTGCGTACATGATGTAAATGATATCTTTTGTGTTTGTACTGTGCTCTATATATTTTCATGGATTTCTTAAATGGATGTCTATTATAATAGTGCTTGCTGCAATGACGTGGAAGGCGCGGTGGCCTAATGGTTAGCGCGCTTGACTCCGAGTCGAACGGCCCGGGTTCGAGGCCTGGCCGGGGCGCTGCGTTGTGTTCTTGGGCAAGACACTTTACTCTCACAGTGCCTCTCTCCACCCAGGTGTATAAATGGGTACCGGCGAATTTACTGCTGGGGGGTAACCCTGCGATGGACTAGCATCCCATCCAGGGGGGAGTAGCAATACTCCTAGTCGCTTAATGCTACGGAAACCGGGATAAGCTCTGGCTGTATGGGCCTCATGGCTCGGAGACAGACTTACTACTTGCTGCAATGACACCTGACCAGGCATTACCCATTGGTGGCAACAGAGACTGTAGTCCCATTGATAGCTGCCAGATCTACCTTTCCTAGACGATTTTCTGTTTTTTCCTGCATAAGAACGTTTCCCGTTTTGCAACATCATATTAAACGTGATTCTCGTTTTACACCATTAGTTTGTTTATTATTCCACAGTACGTTTGTCTGGAGAAAGTGGCAAAGTTGACCTTCTTTTAACAAAAGAGGCTGCTGGGGTACAGTGGACAGAGTTAGGACAAGGACTACAAGGCAATAATTCATTCAAGTTACATAAAGACAGAGGTATGCAAGGAACATGTCGAGTGACCAACAGTAAAAAAGAAAACATTCATTGTTTCCTCCTGGTAACTAATAAGTAATCCAGTGACTGAAAAATTAAGACATTATTTACATGTACTTGTATTTTATTGAATGCCGCACACCTCCCCCACCCCCCGCCCCATACACTTTCACACACACATTCAATGTTTCTTTCTGGTAATTAATAAGCAATCTTGCACTAAGTCGCCCTCCCTTGGTGAGCAAAGCGAGCCGCAAAGCGTCGCCGCGCGTCGAAGGACTTTGAGAAAGTCTATAAGCAATCCAGTGACTGAAGAATTATTAAGACATTATTTACATGTACTTGTATTTTATTGAATGCCGCACACCTCCCCCGCCCCCCGGCCCACACAACTTTCATACACGCCAGCCTCACTTCCAACCCCCAACCCCTCGCCGACCAGTTCACAAACCCCTTCTGCAACCTTCTGCATACAATTCCCCAATGTTTAGAACTTCCCTTAAAAATCTACTTGTAATTTACAAAGAATCACCACAGGTCTTCCTTTGTCCAAGTTGGGCAATCACAGCTGGCCTTGACTAGGACTTCAAGCTACTTTTCCATTATTTAAGAAAAGACAGTAATAAATAGTTTATTTTTTTAATTTATAGAGTCCAGATTATGGGATTGCAGAGTGGTGTCAGTTGAGACTGTGACACATAACTGCAAGCTGTTTTGCTGTGAGCTGCCCGATGGCGTCATAATGAGAATTCCTATAGGGCACCACATACACATGAACAGGGATGTTGAAGGTTTGTTATAATATCGTAAGTAGTATTTCTTTTAACCAGTCTATTTTAAGATCAAGTTAATTCAGATTGTTAGAATCTTTGTGTTAGCTGGAACAAAAAATTTAATCTAACAAAAGATTGAGTCAAGGCGCCAAGTTGACTGACCATTTGATACAAATCCGGACCAAGTTTGTTCAAATGAAACAAAAATCTGTCACCAGATTCAGTTGCCAATTTAACTGATTTACCATCGGAGGTGGATTGTTTGGATTGCAATTGAAGATTGATTTGTCCATAATGGAACAGGAAATCTAATTTTCATAAATCCAGATTTATATTGGTCATAAGGAATGCCTTGGCAAGGCACTTACTTTCCAGACATTGTTCAAAAATGGTATTGGTAATACAAAGAACCAATATTGAATCCACGTAATCATTATTGAATTGAATCAGTTCATGCGTTCCAAAATAATAAACTTTTGCACATGCATGAAGTCAAACCTTAAAAGGGACCACAGAACGTTTGGTTCAACACACAGGAACCAAATGCACTCCATAGAAAACAGCCGTCTGTACATTAGTACAATGTAGCGTTCAACAGTTATCTAGAACATTTTCTGTACGCATTGCGTGCCTATGATTTAAGGTAAGATGATCTCTAAGACAAATGTTGTATTTATTGTTGCTGTAAGGTATATTTTTTCTTTAATTTCTAATAAACCTGTGACTCTAGGCATGCAGATCAGCCGTCCCTATACCGTGGTATTACCATCTCTTCAAGTGGATCCATCTGAGAGAGAATACGATGGGAAACGCTTATATCTTATGATTAAACTCTACCCTGATGGAACGCTTACACCGACGTTGAATTCTGTAGTGGCTGGTGAGTTGAGTGCAAATTTGTTAACTGTACAACTACTGGTTAAATACATCACAGAATGGAAATCATACAAACGCTATAATAGTACCCAATACCGATTCGCGCAAATGACCTCTGGAAAAAGTTCTTTTTTGAGTCATAACAAGAAGTATGATGATATTGTGACGAAAATGCAAACTAGAATCCTAAATGTTACATACATGTACAGAAGCTTATCTAGGCTTATTAACAGACCCTGAAACATAGTTGAATCTTTTTACAGGTGACAGTCTCCAAATAGCTGATTACTCGGGAGATTTTCAAGAACTGCGGCTAAATGAAGCCAAAGAAATAATTCTTATTGCGGCTGGAACAGGTTAGCTAACATAAACGTTGATAGATTAATTAATTAATTAATTAATTAGTTAATCAGTCTGCTAATCAATAAATCAATCATCAATCAGTAAATCAGTCAGTCAGTCAGTCGCTGCTTACTATAGTGTTCACAATCGCTGACTCGTAAAACTATTGGAAATGTCGAGTATTAAACATTGTTTTTGGCAGTCCTCAAAGAAAGTGATCAGTTATCTGTAGCTTGTATAGGCATGTGCCCTTTTAGTGGCCGAATCAAAAACAAACGGGTGGAGGGAGGTGACTGGCCAAGAACGATGCACAAAAATATACGGTACATTGTAGATCTATTTTGCTGGTTCGACTGCCTGCCCTTTACACTTCCTTGTCTTTTTAGGCAGAGCTATTTAATTTCTCGTTAGTTTTTAGATCTTCTGTCTGTCTGTCTGATTATATTGAGCTGTTTTCCACAGGTTTCACACCAATGGTCAGGCTAATTCGGAACGCAGTGTTGGAGAATTCCTCGGCGGGAAAGTAAGCAACTATGAACTATAATTTATTACAAACCCCTACTCCAAATGGAGCGAAAACAGAGCTCTTCTAATAGGCGTGCATTGCTTTCCTTCACATCACTGCGCATTTTCATTAAGGTCCTCTTTCCTGGTGGGTGTCGTTTGTCTGAGCTGAGAATTCGGGGCGCAGTGGAAACGAACAGGAAAGAGGAAACTGTATGATTAAAAATTTGGGAAAACACATACTGAGAAAAAATATGAGAAGCGATTGCGTTAAAAAGTCACAGCTCGTTTTGCTTAAATTCGGGTAAAAATTGAAATACAAAAGCCATTAGGTTACAGTCACAAGTGCGCCAAAAAAAAAAACTGGTCCATTTAGAGTACATGACACCTAGTACTCGTGCGCAACTGTTTATATCTTACTCGTTGCGTGGAATTGAACTTACGAAGAACTGATTCCTCATGTTTTTCACTCACTAACCCTAAATGTTTACGAGTAGATTTGTTGGGCTCGCAGACTCCGAAATCACTCGAATTTTTCAAGTGTGCGAGCGTTACTTTCGAGCCCTGCATGATTATATAATGGATGATTTTCTATCTTCTTATTATAGTCTTTCTGCTTGGTAACGCACACAAATTGTTCTCTTTTGGAACTGGTTGAGGGAAATGAACACATCAGACTAATTCTCACCACATTTTTGTTTCTAAATTGTACAGGTCTGTTAAGCTGTTGTTTGCAAATCGTCAAGAAAAAGACATCTTATGGAAACAGCAGTTAGATGAGCTAGCTGATATCGCCAGTCCAAGGTGGGAGTTTTTTCCTACATTATAATAAGAACACGTGGATATAGCACAAACTTCTCATCATATCTCACTCGGATTTTTTATTTGCTTCCAGATTTCAAGTGTTCTACACTATAACCCAACCCACCCCTGAATGGGAAGGCTACGAAGGTCGCGTTTCCATGGAGATGCTGTTAGAAATTTTACCCCCTCCCCCAAGTGCCGGCTGTGAACGCGAGTTACTTATTGGTGTGTGTGGCCCTGATGCCTTCACGCAACACATCGTCAGGTGAGGTGGCAGTAGACGCGTCACGATATTGGGTCGTCACGCATTCTTTACTTGCGTGACGACTAAAAGAAAATGTCTGCGTTGATACCTATCCATGTGCACTGTAAGGGGTAACAGAATTAGCAACGACAACTATGTTTTAACTGCTCGCGATAAAACAAAAATGGCTAGGCTTTGAACTCATCGAGAACAGCTGCAGCAGACGCAATAAAATTGTAGTTTCGATGGAAAGTCTTGGTAGGCTGGTAGTTACTCGAACGCATGAGATCAAAGACATTTAACTGATCCTAGCTATGTTAGATGAAATCCTTTTTTACTGTCGTCTTCTTTAACAATGTATTTCACTTAATTTTTCATTTGCAGCATGCTAAAGGACCTCAGCTACACTGGAAAAATGATCCATGCATTCCTGGCTTAAAAACAATGCTTCGTACTGTAAACTGCGTCCACACTAAGAAGTCACTTATGCAGTCGAAAAGCCTCAGTTACACTGGAAAATAATCCATGCATTCCTGACTTGATCAATACTGTATGTCTACACTGGGTCCGGCCAGTCTACACCGGGACGTCACGGATTCTATATAGAAGTGTCTGTAGTGCTCACACGAATATGGACACCACAGGAGTTACAGCTCCGGATATGTCGTTGATGCGATTATGGCACTGCTTGTTTAGTTGCTGAAAGCTGATTGCTTGCCTCTATTAAACAACTTGAGCTAGTTGAAATAGACAGGAAAGAATAATTGGTGATCCAAACATGGCTGGAAATCCACGCGATAAAAAGGCGTCTAGTTTACTTACCAGCGAGTGCTTGTGAACACAGCATTGGCCTGGTGGAATGCAAACTGTAGTCAACCAACCGTGCTCCTCAGCGGATCAGGGTTCCTTATTCTTACGTACAAGAGAAATACTTTGATAATGAGATAGTTTTGATAAGAAACGTATAATAATATATTAAAGCTGATTCCACCATTTCGGCAGACACGAAAACCATATGGATTCCGAGACCAAGCCTTGATATATAGCTCCATTCGCAACTTTAGCCGTACAAAATTTAATTTATTCAACTTCCATTATGTACGTTGTACTTCCTGGTCAAGACAGTCTTGAGTTTCACGACATCTCACATTAGAATCTTTATTTATTGGCACATCGTTTTGCGGAATATCGCAAGAAGATTTTTTAATTTTTATGCGTTATAAAGTAGTAAAACTGTACAATCTCTTCTAACAAGAGTGAAAAATGTGTACATAAACAAATACTCTCTGAAAGAATTAAACTCTGCTATCTGCTCAACAGTGAAGTAAAAATGTAAGCTTGACTTGCAATCAATTCGCTTAATAATAATAATAATTAATAAGAAACTCGAAGATGAAGCTAATTCCGTATTAACTAATTTTCTTCGAGCAACCTTCGTTATCATCAGCTTCACCTCAGAATGTTTCTACATCTTACAAGAAACTTCATTACAAGTTGTTTGAACTCTTTACAGACCTAGAAAAACAAGCTGAATAAAAGAATGGAAATCAGAAATAAAACGTGTATTACAGATCCGAATGGCACGTATATCTATTGCCATAGCAGTAAGGGCTTAGGGAGAGTAGAAATCAATAATAACTACAGTCAACTCCCGCCTTGCGGACACCTCGCTATTACGGACACCCGTTATTACGGACAGAAGTTGAAGTCCAGGGCCCGGTTGTTCAAAGCACGATTAAGCTAATCCAGGATTAGCGTGAAATTTGATTTCAATTTTATAACATTTCGTTGAGGTTTTCTATTAATATTTTCTGTCCCCCAGTTTTGACACGGACCAATCTCAAACTTCACAAAACTTTAGCTATGGAAAACCCTTTAAAACAAGAGAAATTAAAACCTCGATAATTTTGAAATGCTGGGTTAGCGTTAATCGCCTTTCGAACAACCCGGCCCAGGCGTATAAGAGTTACTGAAAATAACTCTCGCTACTACAGACTTTCTCTATTGCGGACATCAAATTGTGGTCCCGAAGGTGTCCGTTATAGTGAGAGTTGTCTGTAGTGGCGGGTACAGATGGTCTCAAAGTGGAGGTGAAACAGTGACCACGGGCTCTTTAAAGCTCGAAAATGTGGGAAGGAAAAATTCCCGGCCCTCGGGTCTTGTAAATTTTCAGCAAAAAGGAGGCCGGGTTCCCCTCCTCCCGTGCCCCTTTTCCCGAACCCCGACCGAGCGGGGCACCCGGTCCCCTCCCTTTGATCTGCCACAGATAACATTTGGAAGCGTGGCAAAACGAGGAAATAATTATGGAAACAATGACAACTTTGCATCATGTTTCCTCGTTTTGCCGGGCCTTAACATAACTTACTGCGCCTTTCAGTAACATGGGAACTATGAAGTTGAAAACCCAACTTATGATTGCGTTTTTCGCCGCCGTCAATCGTTATTACGGCGACACTCGATCCAAGACTATTCGATTAGGAAAAAAAAAACATTCAACTTCTGATACACCGAGGTAACTACTTCTATTTCGATAAAAGTTAAGAAAACTGTCCGAAGTTATGAAAGTGAAAGTACGAGCGTATTTACAAGGTTACCTTGCACAAGATACGCCTGACTAAGCTAGGGAACATTGTTGCAGAAACATTGTTGCCGAGACACATGTTTTCAGTTTAGCCGAGCCGGAAACATATGTTGTGGACTGCAGTTGGTTCTTGGAAACAAGAAAATGTTTTGCCGCAGGTCAAAAGCATTCTGGCTTCTGGGGCACAAATTTTGCCACAGAAACCTTTGTTACCAAATTTAGCCACCATGGAAGCTAGTTTTTGCGCATGCGTGACCCTTTGATCCCAGTACATTGTTTCCTCGTTGCTTCCCACTAATTTAGTCACCTAGGAAACATGACAAGGAACAATGTTTCTGCGGCAATGTCTCCTAGTTTAGCCAGGCCTTTAACTTTTGAATTATCTTAAGCCGAATTTAAACCGAAAACAAAACGGATCTTGTGTAAAATAATAGATTATGCACCGAATGTCCAACTTACAAACGTGAAAATACCAGTGCGCATAACAGGTTTATATACCCTGCAGAAGCTAGATAAGATAAAGTTAATTTTCGTTGCATCGTCTATATAATATAAATACTACTCGGCCGCCACTGTCAATCGTATTTGTATACTTGTGTTAGCATGAACAGTAGGCAATCAAAAAAAAAAAAACAATCGTCAACAAAGATGCGGCATTGTCCGTGTCTCTCTTGCATTTTCCAAATTTCTTCATACTTTTGAATCTTAGCAAATCGCTTGTAATACTTGTAAAGTGGTCGAGTATACTCCGAGAGCTTGTGTTCACAACACAGTTTTGACTCGATGCAGTTCCGTCTTCTTTGATGTACACTAAGGAACGTGCAAGATTCCTTATAAGTCCAATGTCACGTCATCTCCAATTAGAACAAATGGTGCCCAGTCACTCACGCTGTACTTCTTGAAGTGTCTCATCCACTTCATGGACTGATGAAGAGCTTCACTTGCACTCAGTTTATCACGCACCAGATGCCCGTAGAAACGTATAATGAACTCTTTGGTGGATTTATCATCCAGTTGCCACAGGGAGACTAGAACGCAACGAGCTCCAGAGGCCAGGAAGGCGCGGGAAACACCCACAACTCCCTCGGATTTCATGATTTCTCCACGACCACTGTGACAACAGCTGAGCACAACCAGCTTGGCTCGGATACCAACCTTTGCGATGTCTCCTATGTTCAGCATAAAATCTTTCTTGCTGGGAATCCGATCAGAGGAACAACTTGGAGAAAGAGCTATCTCTCCTCTTTCTGCATCACCATGGGCAGCAAAGTGGATCAAACTCACCCCCTGCATCTTTCGAAGAATCGCCTCTTTAGTGGCCTGGTTTCCCACAATGGCTGTCACGCCTAACAATTCGGCAATTTCCTGTGCCTCCTTTCTGGCTTCAGGCAATGGTGGTAAACGTGTTTTGGGGTGAACAGCAGGGTCGCCCACAATCAATGCCCCTGTCCTGCAGTGAAAGTCTTCAGGACTGCTCTGGATCAGCTGAAGTGTTGTCAGCGAAGGTATGAGACGAATGCGGAAGGTCTCTGACAGGAATTTGCCATTTGCATCTTGTAATGCGGGGAAGGGCACCATAAACAAGTCACCTTCCGGAACAATGATGATGTCTTGGCGTTGAAGGAGATCAGCAACAGGGGCAATGAGTCTCTCGTACAATAGATGAAGGCTGGATTCCTCTTTCTTTGTCTTCTCTTCCTCTTCTTCCACGAGACGCTGATCTTTGCCTTCCCTCCTTCTTCTTTCACCAGGGGATGACAGCATTTTATAATAGGCGGATAACGAACGATCTTCGCATTCAATGCTTGCCGAAGAAAAATGCAATAATTGTTTTTTTGGCAAGCTCAAAAGATCTGCGATGCCTTCCTCTCCTGATTTCAACTTAGATAACCTAAATCGAATATTACCTTTCTCGATAATCCAGAAAAATATGTTTTCGTAGACAACAGCAGTGAAGATGAAAGTACTTTGATTCCGAATGGACAAATGTTTTAACCCATTCACGTAAACTGCGTTTGAATCGCGTCTTTCTTGGAGACCATACTTCTCTGACATCAAGTCGACGAGGGCTCTTGCTCGCCCTCGCTCTGCAGTGCATAATGCTTCAGGAACGTTGCCTTGAATTAGGAGATGGGTATATAATACCCAGTAGTTTCGAAAGGTCGTGTTGTCCAGAGAAAGCTTGTGTTCATCCTGAAGTTGTTCGCGGTCCCTTTCAATACAACTGATGCTCTCAAAAAGATATTCACATGCCTCCTTCGACCCTTCGTCCCTGGCAGTATAAATACCTAACGACAAAAGTGCCACATGTTCTCTTCCTGCATCTCCAACTTCTCTCAGTAGGTCGAGACCTTTCCTTTGAACCTCTACTGCTCGTTTCAATTGACCGAGGGCTTCGTAAACAGATGCGAGACAAATCAAAGCCGTTGCTTCGCCACGCTTGTCTCCCATTTCTTTCATGATTTCAATTGCACAGTCATGGCTCTCAAGTGATTCCTTATATTGATCGTTGTTGCTATAGATCAAAGCAAGGTTAATGTAGTTTGTTGCCAATTCTCTTTTATTTCCAGTTTCTTTCGAAATTTCGAGCGCTTTTCTTGCATACATCCCTGCTTTGCCAGATTGTGAGTCCAAAGCATAGTAGACAGCACCAAGACCAGAATAAGCGTTTGATTCCAAGTTCCTGTCTCCAATTTCCTGACTAACTTTCAAAGCGCTCTCGAAAAATTTGATTGCACTTTTATATTGGCCAATTGCATAGTATATTTGGCCAAGCACACTGAAGGATCGACCCTGTGCCATCCTGTCTCCAGTTTCCTTCAGACTGTCCATTGCCATTTCTTGGTGCTCGATGGCTTTCCTGTACTGACCAAGTGCCTGATAACAAAGGCCAAGGCTCTGGTGTGCGATTCCTTCTAGCTTTCTGTGTCCAAGTTTTCTCATAATATCAACTGTTTTTTCAAAATATTCGATTGCTTCACTGTTTCGGCTGAGTGCATGGTAAGCAGCACCGATGTTGTTATAGCAGGCACCTACATCAGCCAGACCTCCTCCATGCACCGTCATCAGTTTAAGTGACTTCAAAGAAAAGTCAAGAGCTTTGTCGAATTCGCCGATCTCGTGGTAAGTACTTCCAAGCAATAGGTACGATGCTGCCTCCCCTCTGTAATCTCCAATGTCTTTTAGTATTTTCTGGGACTGCTCTAGGCAACATACGGCTTTATGGTATTGGGCAAGCACTTTGTGTACGGAGCCCAGGTCGCGAAGTACTGTGCCCTCTCCTCTTTTTTCTCCAATTTCTCTGCATATTCTCAGCGCTTCATTTTCAAACTCGATGAATTTATCCTGTTTACCAAGAGAGGAGTATGCATGAGCTATGACAACACAAGCACCTCCTTCCCTTTGTTTGTCTCCAGTTTCTTTGGCACTTTTCAGTATTTTACTTTGACAAAAAATTGCTTGAAAGGGTTGAGCAGATGCGTGGTAGGACCAATTGAAACCTGTTGCTTCCGTTGCCTTGTCTCTTATTTCTTTGGTGATTTTCAAAACTTGTTGGAAATTTACCAATACTTCTTGAAACTCATTTATACTGGCGTATGCTCTCGTCAGTTGGTGGTGTAATAGCATTTTAAGGCTGTTGCAATTTTCTACTTTACTTCCGTTGAGCAGTTCGTGGGCCTCTTTATAAAAGTCAATGGCTTTACGATAGCGATGAGTGTTGAACAGAAAGTCGGCTACCACCAGAGCGATGTCCAATTTCGAAGCTTTTCTTTTTTCCATTGCGAAAGACATCTGTAAAAAACATAAGCAGTGTTCGTTACAATCAGAAGATTGGATTCCCACTGAATTTGCAATTGATGAAAATCACAGTCAAATTATTGTGGCCGAATTTTTTAAAAATCTGTGCGTAACGAAATCATCACCGTCATCATCATCATCATCAGAGCTTAAGTCAAATAAAGAGAGCCTGGTGCTTAAAACTGATTGGTCAGTTACGTCTTGATATTATTTGGCTTTTTTCATAACTACACGAACTGGTCAGCCCCGGATAATCATCTCTTAACTTAACAGGTGGTCTTGACGTGATAACAGAACTTTGATGGCTTATGTCAATTGTTCTAGCACTGTTTTATAGCAAGTGAAGATGAGGCATATTTGTTGCGACTTACTCGAAGTAGCACAGAAAGTCGCAAGACTGCGTAGCTGGAGTATGGTTACATACCGAATTGGACGACACGAAGTTCTTTTATCAATTAATAACATAACTATAACAAAATTCAATGAAAACTTTGACAACGCGAAGCGTATTGACGATATATCATGTTGATGACAAAATTTGCAGAGAAAAAGCCATTTCTGAAACTGTTTTAAATAAAGGTCTCTCCAGTTGCAAAAAGGAACCACGCGAATTTTGTAACTGGACACGTTGTTGTTGAACACCTTGGTATGAACCGCAGGCAGCCTAAACTCAGCTGGTCATCATTTTAAATAGAACTTTGCTGGCAAGTTAATCGGATTCATCCTGTCGTTTCATCAAAAACAAATAGCAAGATGGCGTTGAGCGCTTAGTTGCTGGGACACAACTTTGGTGTCGTCTAAAGCCTTGTACAGTCAATTACTCATTTACTACATTTCTTGAATTTGCATCTGTGTTTTTTATAGAAACTTCGAAAGATCTTAATTTTTGTTATTTCACAGTAGCACTTTTCGTAATTTCGGTTGCTGTTACCTGTTTCTGAAAAATTGGAAGGAAAATTGCAAAATTGTGAGCAGCATAATAGTAGCAAATTGTGTTACGTTTACGTGCAAAATTGTCAAAATTGTCACCGTGTAACTTTATCTCCAGCAGTTGAAAAAGAAAACGAAAACGCACTCCATTTCTGTTTTCTGAATTCGTGCTTCCGATAACGTAGCCTGCGTGGCCGGCGTTCAAAGGGGAAGGAGAAGGAGTTTGAGCCCGAGGTGCGAGCGCGAAGCCGCTCTCTCTCTTCGCACCTCGCGCTTCCCGCTCGAACTCCCCTTCTCCTTCCCCTTTGAACGCCGGCCACGCAGGCTACCGATAACGTTGGTTTCTTCGTCATTCGCCAACATTTTTCAACGGGTAATTAACTGCAGAAGTTGGAAGAGAAAGCATACTTCATGTCTGTTTTCTGAATTCATGTTTTCGATGGCCTTAGTTTCTCTGTCACTCACCAATCGAAGCTAACTGAACGTTCAGTTGCATCCCCAGTGGAGCAGCGTGGGTGATGTAATCCACAATTACAAGCTTTAGAAAGCGGATCGATCTCCAACTGTGCCTCTTTTCGTCTGCAAATTTTCGCTACATATATATTTTGGAGCGTATATTTTCGCTTCTTTTATTATATATTATACAAACTAATTTGGAAACTTCAACTTGAATTAAGAGCTCAATAGCAAATGATAATAAAGCGTCACAAAACCCGATCGACCTTTTATATCTTGCGGCATGCATTTGTTTACATGTACAGTATATCTGGGATCTGGGACTGCATTCGATTGCTTGTCCTAACAGTTTTACTGGAGAAAAAAAAACATATTTGATCATACTTTGTTGTCATTTTTATCCCGATAAATTTTATAATTACAGTATATTCGAAACGCAATTGAATCATTTAGCGATTTATGTTGGCAGTTTGTCTACCCGACAATTTGCCAAATCAAATGATTCTAAGAAATGGATCAATCTTTCTTCGAATTCAAGTTTAAACGACAACTTGTTGCTATATAATTATGACCACGTACGTTTTAATCCATTACTGAAATCGACATGATTTTTTTGTATTATTTCTCGTTAATCATCGTTTACAACCCAGTGCTGCAACGTCTATCACATTTTCTAGTGGCGTGTTTTCTAACCTCTAACCCTTCATCGATTGAAGATAGTATTGTTTTCACACCAACCGTCTAAGCGCTGATGAATTTCACTCACATTTAAATAAAAATAAAAAAGTTTTAACCGTAATATAAGTCAAGTTTTATAAGTCTTATTATTTTTACCGTGATTTGTTCTGTTATAAGGCACACAAAGGAGTGACGAGATCGCGAAAGAAGTCTATTTTACGCTTTGTTTGTAGCAGGCAAGATGCTCCTAAAGCGACAACAGCCATAGAGTCTAGCATTAAGAGGCAGTTTCGTCGCAAAAGGGAAAAGTATATACTACAATTGGATAAATTAACCGAAGTCTTCGTAAACACAAACCTGAGACGATGTATTTTGGTTCTCCATGCAGTTACTTCAGTGTAAAGTGTACAGCAAGATGAAAAAGACTGTGGCTTTTCTCGCATACTCTTAACGCCTATCACATGACAATCTCGTGACAATACTTTAGACATGTTGCCACACGTCACGCGATGCAGCGCACATCACGAGCTCATACAAATCACTAGTTTCCATTACAGCGAATTGCTTCAAGTTTAAACACAGCTGATTTAATCTTAAACGTTGCAATACCAAAATCTCCTGTCAGCAAGAAAAGGGTTTTTTATACGAGGAGTAAATACACTGAGAGTAAGGATAAGAATAAACAATAGAATAAGAGAAGTTAGTCTAATTTTCAAATTTTCAGAGGTGAATTTTAGAGAATTTTCTGTTGGTGGTTATCTGGGCTCCAAGATGGGCTTTGGTGCAGCGAAGGATGTCGGTGTTGCAGACCTTGACGTGCATGACGGTTCTCCAAAAAGACCCAATCTGTACATTTCAAGTCTCTAACTGGCCGGTTTTGCTGGGTCGGGAGTGAAAGTAAGCTTTACTCTACGTGATGGTATTTCGACACAAGGGCCCCAAAATCGTCATTTTTACTGGCTCATGTAGCACTTCCTTATTCGATTCTTTTGGACCTGGAGTGAAAATTAGGATGAATCCACGTGATGGCGGTTTTCCAAAAAGACCCAAACTGTACATTTCAAGTCTCAAACTGGCTGGTGTTACTGGATCTGTATTGAAAATAAGCTTTACTCTACGTGGTGGTATATCAACCCAATGTCCCGAAATGGTCATTTTTAGCGGCTTATGTAGCAGTTTCTTATTTCATTCTTTTCGATCTGGAGTAAAAATACGGATGAAACCACGTGATGGCGGTTTTCGAAAAAGAGCCAAACTATGCATTTCAAGTTTCAAACTGGCCGGTTTTGCTGGATCTGGAGTGAAAATAAGCTTTAATCTACGTGGTGGTATTTCAACACAAGGGCCCAAAATCGTCATTTTTACTGGCTCATGTAGCACTTTCTTATTCGATTCTTTTGGAACTGGAGTGAAAATTAGGATGAATCCACGTGATGGCGGTTTTCCAAAAAGACCCAAACTGTACATTTCAAGTCTCAAACTGGCCGGTTTTGCTGGATCTGGAGTGAAAATAAGTTTTAATCTACGTGGTGCTATTTCGACACAAGGGACCCGTTTCTCGAAAGCCCCGGAAAATTTACGGGCCCGTAAAGCCATTTTTAGTTATCTGTATCTTAAAAACAGGGAAGTGTATTTGCCTGGAACTTTGTATGAAGGGAACCTCAGTTCATATTCAAAATATCATGGAATTAAACACCTCAGTAATTAGAAGGTTTGAGATTTTGCTATGGCTTTCCGGGTGCGAAAACTTTTCGGGACCTTCGAGAAACGGGCCCAAGGGCCCCAAATCGTCATTTTAAGTGGCTCATGTAGCACTTTCTTTTTCGATTCAGTATTGGACCTGAGGTGAGTATTAGGATGAATCCACGTGATGAAACCCGTCATAAAAATCTAAAAATGTATGAAATTTTGGTAAAGTTATAAATCACTCTAATATTTCTCTATATATAAATGTCACAAATGAAGACAAACATTAGACTGTCTGGCCACCTATATTTCGACTGCTTAAAGCGGTCTTCCTCAGGGTGAAAATAGGCAGTTACAAAAGTGCATACTATAAGTCTACCTGGTTAGAAGCATTCTTGTTTCCATAGCCCGCGTCCCCTTAGACCCGCGGTCGGGAAACGCGTTTCCCGACCGCTGGTCTAAGGGGACGCGGGCTCCGGGAACGAGAATGGGTAAGAAGGCGTTTGGGTTGCAAAGCGGATTTGTCTACCGAGTAATGTGGGCCTTGTATATCATTACAAACAAGATAAAAAGAAAGATCTTTTTTTTTTTTTTTTTTTTTTTTTTAATAGTTTATTGCAAACAAAAAAGAAAAAAAAAACAGCTACATACATGTACAATGTGTCTGAGCTTTAAAAACAATACGGTACTTATTTACAGTGCTTGCTTATGTTAATTCTTTATCAGCTAAAATTCCTGTCCTTTCAAACATTACATTATTTACAGATGCAAAAGCTATACATTTAAGAAGAATAAGTAGACAAAACAGAAAAAGCGAGGTAAACAAAAAACTTCGTGACGAGTACAAAGACTAATTACGGACAAAAGGAAGCAGAAAGAAAATAATAAAATAAAATAAATAGATAAAATAAAGTGCCTTACAAAATTTCACCTAAAAAAAAAGACTTAGAGTTGAATTTGAGACTTTGAGCTACTTTTTTCGATAGATATTTTATCTTTTAGAAGGGCTAGGAAGGTTTCGAAGTGGTAGTGTTGTTCATCTCTCGAGGCAGTGTAGATATAATATTTAGCAATGAGTACACAGAGGTTTAAGCCAAGTCGTAAAGGAAAGTTAGTTGTAAAACCATAGATAATGTTTTTCTCGTGTAGCTCAATGGAATCGTCATTTTTGACGTTCCACCACGTAGCAAACGTATTCCAGAAAGTCTGTACATTTGGACAAGAGACAAAAAGATGTCTCAGGGTTTGCGTTTGCGTGCATAGGTGGCATTTATCATGGTCCTTGATTTTATCTCTGTAAAGGGTTGAATTGGTTGGTAAAATATGGTGAATAATTTTGAATTGGAAGATAGCAAGTCGAGTGTCTTTTGTTACTTTAAAAGGAATATCGTAGATAGCGCGTATTGTGCTATCGTCCAGACTCAATTGCCTCAATCTTCTTTCTGCGGTCGGAGTTTCAAACTTTTTGTTTATGAGAATTTTGGTAGCCACTTTGCATGACAATTTACCGATATCTATTTTCTGGTTATGATCTGATTTGCGCTGCGCTTCGTCAGCAGAGCTTTTTAGTGAACGGATCCAGCTAGCGGGTATGGCATTACATAAGCCACAGTACTTGAGAAATGTTGTTTTGATTTGGAATTTAGTGTAGAAATCATTAAATGTTAAGAAGTTGTTTCCACAGAAAATATCTTTGATTCGGACGACCCCCGATTCGTGCCATTTTCTATAATACACGGAGAAGCCTTCAATTTTGATAAAAGAGTTGTTCCATATGATTTCATTAAGTATTTGTTCTTTTGTTTCTGGAGAGTGTTGGTTAATAGTCTGCCAGATGTAAAGGACGTCTTTATAAAAGTCAATTGGAATATCTATTTTAAGCGATTTTAGGTCATAGTTGCATTCAAATAGAAAAGGTCCTCCTAAGTGCTTTATAAACGATAACGGTATGTGACTCCAGCATGCGTTATTTTTACTTTCATGTAATCTTCGTATCCAGGAGACTTTCAATGCTTTGTTTATGGTGTCAAAGTCCGGTAAATCTAAACCACCTTTTGTCTTTGGTCCTATCATTGTCGTGTGCTTGATTTTAGCAGGTTTACTGTTCCAAACAAAATCGGAAATGGTTTGCTTTACTAAGGCTGGGAAGTTTGGCGGAAAAGACAGCATTGATGTGTTATAGATGAGTTTGGATAGTCCGAGGGTTTTGAGTATAGTTATTCGGCCATACAAAGTGAGGTTTCTTGGAAGCCATATGTTGAGTATGCTTTTCATTGAACCTAATTTTTGTTCAAAGTTTTTCTTGTAAGAGACTTCCTCGTTGTAGGTAAAGTCAATTCCAAGGGAATTTATCGGTTTTGAAGGCCAAGCAATATCTAAGGGAGCTTCAGAGTTATGTCTGAGAGCACCTAGCCACATTCCTTCGGTTTTAGTTTTGTTTACCTCTAGTCCTGAAGAACGCTGAAAGGCGTTCAGTATCTCAAACAGCTTTTCAGCTGAGGTTATGTCAGAAACAAAGGCAGTCGTGTCATCAGCATATTGCGAAATTTTAAATTCCTTGTCATAAATTTTTATACCTTTGATGTATTGATTGTTTCTGATAGCATTGGCTAAGATTTCAGCGCAGAGGACAAAGAGGATACCAGATAGCGGGCACCCCTGTCTTACGCCTCTTTGAAGATGGAAAAATTCCGACGCGTAGCCGTTATTGATGACACAACTGGAGATATCGGTGTAGAAGGTTTTAACCCACTTTTGAATGTTAGGTCCAAAGTTGAACGACCGCAAGGTTTTGTTTAAGAAATTCCAATCGAGCGAGTCAAAAGCTTTTTTGAAATCGATGAAAATAGCGAGGCCGGGAATGTTTTCTAGGGATGTTACTTTCATTATATCTTGTATGAGTCTGATGTTTTGTCCGATATATCGACCTTGGATATACCCGGTTTGATCGTCATTTATGATGTTTGGGAGAACTTTAGATAGTCTGCTAGCTATGACTTTGGCTGCTATTTTATAATCAATATTGAGAAGGGATATCGGTCTCCAATTTTCTAAGTAGAGTCTGTTTTTTCGTTTCTTGGGCACTACTTTAATAATGCCTTGTTTCTGGGTTATATTTAGCTTTCCGTGCGTGAAAGCATAATCGAAACTTGCAACCATTTCATCTCCTAATAGAGGCCAGAAGAGTAAATAAAATTCTACCGAAAGGCCGTCGCTTCCTGGGCATTTATTCTTTGCGCACTCTTTTAGAGTTTTAAAGCATTCTTCTTTCGTTAGGGGGTTTTCAAGATCGATTTGTTCAGCGTCACTTAGACGAATAAGATTTGGATCATCGAAGAAAGTTTTATCATTCGAATTATCGGTTGGTACGGCGGAGTAAAGGTCTTTATAGAAATGTTTTTGGCATTTTAAGATTTCATCGGCTTCTGTTATTTCTTGATCATCATGTATTTTAAGTTTTGCAATAAAGGAATTGGAGTGTTGCCTTTTTTCTAAATTGAGGAAATATTTCGTATTTTTTTCGCCATGCTCGTGCCATCGAATTCTGCTTCTGATAATAGCACCATTAGTTCTATACTCGGCAATTTTGTTTAATTCTGATCGAAGTCGATAAAGTTCTGTGATATTTTCTTTCGATCTGTTGGTTTCTAAGATTTTCATTAAACGCTCGATACGACTCGAGAGCTCTTTTTCAATGTTTCTGCGTTCTCTGTTTTTTCTTTTAGAGTACTGAACGCAGAAACCCCTTATTTCCATTTTTATCATGTCCCAAGCAAGGCCTTTGTCAGAAAGATAACTATATTTGTCTTTGAATTGAGGAATTTTGTCTGAAAGTTGTTCAATGAAGTTGTTGTCTTTTAAAAGAGAATTGTTAATTTTCCAGAAACCTGGACCTCTTCGAACATAATCTTGGGACTGGATTGTCAGGATGATAGCGGAGTGATCTGTTAAAGTGGAGTTTTTGATGTTCGTGTCTAAAGCGAGAGGTTTAAGATCTTCAGAAATCATCCAGTAGTCCAATCTACATTGTACTTTGAAAGCTTTATCTCGCCACGTGAATTGTTGTTGATTAGGGTGTTGGCACCTCCAGACATCAAGGAGTTTCAGAGAAGTGCATAAATTTCTGATTTCGCTAATTACGTTATTCTTCTTGTTCACGTCGGATCCGCCAATTTTATCGCAAGGTGTTAACGCGCAATTGAAATCGCCGCCGACAATCATTTTGCGATCTGAGCGATGTTTAAGAATATTGAGTAAATTTGAGTAAAAATCTTTTTGATCAGTGTTGTTGTTAGGGCTGTAGATGTTACACAGCTGAAATTCAGTATCGTGAACAGTTGCTTTGAGTAATAAAAATCTGCCATTCTCGTCTGCGAAGATGTCATCTACATGAATGGGTAATTTAGGATTGAATAAAATCATTGTTCCTCTGGAATGATTTGTACCGTGGCTGTAATAAACATCACCTCCCCATTCTGATTTCCAAACAGTTTCAACGCTTTTTGTGGAATACGTTTCTTGCAAAAAAATTATGTCGAATTTGTTGTTATGAAGCCATCGAAAAAGCTGCCTCCTTTTACGCATTCGGTTTATACCTCTGACATTTAACGAGCAAAACTTAGCTACAAAAGGAGTTGTCATTTCAGATTATAAAAGGTGATACCACTATGGAATTAGCTACACGATCAGAACAATAAGCTTCTAAGATAATTAGCATTAGACTTTGAAAAACGATTAATACTACTTCGATTCCAGTCGATTTATCCACTTTTCGTCTCACAAAAAGCTGAGATGTGTTTGCAAATAAAGCGAGAACATGAAACAAATAAATCACAAAAAAACATGTATAAAATACGAGGTAGAGCATGCCAAAAAGGTAATAGTTTTTGTAGAAATGAAAATAAATAAATAAATAAAGCAGTTTATAAACAAACCCTAGCTTTATACGGCCGTGACCGCTGCCTCCGCTCAAAATCTGTTTCATAGCAAAGTTCATCCGAAGTCCTCAAGGTCTTCTTCGGAGAGGATCCTTATCGGTCGATCATCGGGCGAGCATTTCACAAAAATCTTTCCATCTAGTGTCCAAACGCTAGTAAAGATCTTAGTTTTCTTCATTTGGAACGCCTTGTCAACAATGTGCCTTCTATATGCTGTAAGGTTTTCGTTGATGAAAATTCCTTCTCGTGCTTCAATCGCAGATGCATAGGACTCAAAGATGTCGGATACTTTAACATTTCTTAGCTTAGTTCTTTCTTTGTATAATTTCGCTTTCGTCTTATGACTACAAAATTTCACGATGATTGGTCTACGACCCTTCTTGGGGCGATGTAGTTTGTGAGAGATCTCTATCTCTTCAGGCTTTATGGCAACGTTAATCGCGCTGGCGACTTTCAGGACAACGCTTTCCGGGTCAGTGTAAAGGTTCTCTGGTATTCCATGGATTTCTAAAGAGTTTTTACGTGTGTACTGTTCTAATGCGTCAAATTCGTCCCACAGTTTTTGGGAGTCGTCGATCTGCTCGTCTAACAAACTGTTCGTTTGTTTTAGCTTCTTTTTCGTGTCGTCTAGCTCTTTCTTGAGGGAAGCGTTTGCCGTGGAAGCTTTCTCCAGCTTGCTTTTGAATCCCTGCAGCTCTTGGTCATAGAACGCGAACGAGTTTTTTAGGTCAGTGAGTTCTTGTTTTAGATCTTTATTTTCTTTCGAGATGCTCGATACTGTGGCCTGGATGTTAATGAGGAGGTTCTTTATATCGCGTAGACTGGGCTCTTGTTCTTCGAAGGAAATGGTACTTTCATCTTCGGATTCTAACGCGCGTTCGTCTTGGTCCGCCATGTTGGATTTTTTGGCGCAACTCGCTTCATCCTCGACAGACCCACGGTCGCCTCTTTTATGTTTTCCGGACGTGGCCATAGCTGTCCCAGACATCTTGTAATATATTTCTTTGAAACTAGGCAACTTATAAGTGGTAGTTACGTCAAAAGTGACTCCTCTGATTCCAGCAGACACAGAAATCGTATAGATTCTGATATGCAAGACCAAGCATTGTATAGAGTTTCATTTGCTACCAGTCGTACAAAATATGAATTATTGAGCATTTTTCTGTAGATGTTACTTGCTGGCCAAGATGGTCTTAATTTTTATGCCTCAGTGACTTCGTAACGTATTCTCACAGGAATCTTTATTTAGAAGCACACATGTATCGCAAGATTCAACTTTTATTTTTTATATAAAAATTATGAAGTGTCGTGTCCTCGTTCATTAATTGTTTACCACTGTTTATTCATGCGGCTCTGTTATTTAAAGTAAATCTCACAATTCAACCTCTTTTTAAACGTATATGTTACGGTAAGTTTTGGATAGAAGTTTAAAACTAGTTGAAGTCAAAAAAGACGGTACTGAGAAACAGAGGCTCAAGGCAAGCCGATGATCTGGGCACGTGCTCCTCTGTAGTGGAAACATCTTTGTCATCTTGGTAGATAACTAAGCTAACTTTGGTATTGCAATCAGATGCAAAATCAAAATCAATAGTCAAGACTTGTTCACGCACGTCTTCCTGCGCTTGGTGCCGGCTGCGTGTTTGATTTCGCTTTGTGCCACTTACCGTATTTATTCCATTAAGCGCCCTGGGCGCTTATTATATTTTTGGTCCTTGGGAGTGGGCGCTTATTCGAGGTGGGCGCTTATTCGAGGCTGGGCGCTAATTAAATTTTCACGATTTTCAGCAAATATTAAGTTTATTTTTGTAGCAAAATAATAAATAATAATAAAAGGGGAAGATGTACCAAAGCAGAATTTTAACTGTTCATTGAAAGTTTCTGTAAAATAATAAGAAAACTCGATCATGGGGGAAGTTTTCTTAGTAGTACATAGTCAATTTCAATAATCAATACTCCTCTTATGGTTTTCAGTTTTTTTGTGGGGTGGGGGTGGGCGCTTATTCGAGGCTAGGCGCTTATTAACTTTTCCTACCTTCAGGGTGGGCGCTTATTCGAGGTGGGCGCTAATTCGAGGTTGGGCGCTTAATCGAATACATACGGTATTTGTTTAATTTGGTGTACATGTCAGCATTTGTCGTGATTGGTCATTGTAATTGTTTTTTGGCTTTACGCATATGGCAGTCAACTGAAACCTTTCACGCTCTCTGAAAAATTCATGCATCCTTGCGCGCAAGATAGATTAAATAATCTCCTGAATTTGCCAAAAACTGATTTGCAGGACAATTCTCTGACAACCGTACTACCCATCAACCACTAATAATTACAAAATATCTATTGTTACTATTCAGCTTTCTGGGTGCATTTATTTACCTTTGTGAATAACTATTATAGGCCGATGTCCATGTCTATTTTGATTTAGTCCACTGTTAATTTTCAGCCGTAATTTAAAGATGCATTTGAACCTAAAAGAAGTGTAAGTAAACAGTTTTACCGCGTCCACAACAACATGCATGGTTAACTTTGTTGGATTTCTGCGGGGAATTAGCTTCACCGGGAATCTCTAACGTCTTCTTTTCTTCTTCTTTATTTGCAAGGTTACAGACAAACTTCACCTGTAAGCAATCGTCTGACTAACTAGCGCGAAGCTTCATCAATTAAATAGCTAAATCTGCAAAATGTGGACAGGGTAGACAGGGTACAAATCTCGGTGACCTTGGAAAAACTTAGAAAGAAAACAGCCAATGACAAATCAGAAAGAACTAAACTAATAGAACACAAGAACTATAACGAACTGTTACGGAGGTCCAAATCATGGCCAGTAAGAATTTCTAAGCTCATTTAACGTGGGAACTTATCCTTCAAATACAATCACTTGATTAAATAACCAATACAGCCTAAACGTAGAGACTTCTTGTGCGAGCTAAACCTTAAATAACCTTGGACTATAAACTCGAATAACAAAGAAACCTTAAAAAAGACAAAAGCCTCAGAGGTAACCCAAACAAGTTCACCAAGGGCTCTTAATAAACTAAGATAAACAGCTCGAAACATCGTTGTGGGCAATCGGACCCTTACATATCAAGACATGCACGGAAGCAACAAAACGACAAACAACAAACTAAGAACCGAACAAACTAAATTCTTAAATACAAACTTTTTAAAGTATAAAACGGTTTATGCAGTTCCGTCTTCGGCGACAGTTTCTTTGAACTCAGTACACTAAGGAACGTGCATGCTTCCTTATAAGTCCAGTGTAACGTCATCTCCAATCAGAACAAATGGTGCCCAGTCGCTCACGCTGTACTTCTTGGATTCTCTCACCCACTTCATAGACTGGTGAAGAGCTTCATTTGCACTCAGTTTATCACGCACCAGATGGCCGTAGAAACGAATCATGAACTCTTTGGTGGAATCGTCATTCAGAAGCCACAGGGAAACCAGAACTGAACGAGCTCCAGATGCAATGAAGGCACGAGCAATACCCACCACTCCCTCGGATTTCATGATCTTTCCGCGACCACTGTGACAACAGCTAAGCACAACCAGCTTGGCTCGGATGCCAACCTTCGCAATGACTTCCATGGTCAGCATGAAGTCTTCTTTGCTTGGCACTCGAGGAGAGGTTGTAATCGGTGTACAAGCGATCTCTCCTCTTTCTGCATCACCATGGGCAGCGATGTGAATCAAACAGACATCCGTTATCCTTCGTAACACTTCTTCCTTCGTTGCTTGCTCGCCCAACAATGGTGAGACGTTTAAGAGCTCTGCAATTTCTTTTGCCTCCTGTCGAGCCGCTGGTAATTGTCCCAGTCGCTTCACTCCACTAACGTCTGGATCACCTACGATCAGCGCTCCAGTCTGGCTGTGATAATCCGCTGGGCTATCTTGAATTAGCTTGAGTGTTGTTAAAGAAGGAATGATTCGGATCTTACATTTTTGAGTCTAATGCTTGCGTGCGCTTTGCGCATGCGCATTAGACTCTTTGTTATATGAAAAAAGCTGTTAGCAATCCCAAGGGAATGGTTCGGGATCGATAATCGTTCGCTGTAATGTAGAAAACAATGATCAGCTGCAAGAACGGACTCCGTACGGACACGCACGATTAGTTTCAATTAAAAACAGCCAATCAGCGACACGTGTTCCCACGCATAATTAAAAGTTCTTTCTCAAGTCACGATTATTCAACACTTGAACAGGACGTAATAATTTTCCAGTTAAGATATTTGTAAGCTTTTTGTGAAAATAAATCTTCGTTTTCAGTTCAGTTAAGCACTTGTATTTTCGTCTTGCTTAAAAAGCAAGACGTCTTTGAGAAAAAATATTTCGACGGCGACTCGCGTTTATTTACACAATGCGACCAAATATTTATTTTGTTTTAAAAAATAAAAAAACTTTACCTCGTATTTTGTATTTAAGTCATTCGAATTTTGACCATTTTTTTCTTTACAGTGCAAACAAAAACCTTCAAAAATAAAAGATGTACATGGATAAATGTAAATCAAGTTACGCGACTAAATCAAAATGCGTTTGTTTGGCCGCTTTGCAGTATTACACTGTGCCGGCCTTTGCCATACACTGAAATCGAATTTCATGCTTTTACGACTCTCAGAGATCTTAAGTTCTTCTTACAGCTAGAAAAATCATAAAATGGTTTCATTGATATGGAAGTGATGATTCGCGAAATTTGTACATCATGATAAACAGTCTTCGCTCCTGTGTATGGTAGCTCGATAATAATTGCCTAGTTTCCAGCGTTCAAAAGGTCATCATTATATTGACGTGAGCATTTACACCCGTTTTTAGGAAAATCTGTCACTAAGTGCTTACAGTACAATGGAGTAACAGTCACAATTTCAAGTGCTTTTATTGCAAAATCTGTTTCAAGAGTCATCATCAAAATGGTGAAAAATCTGAAAGAAAACGATGTGAAGTTATTCAACCCTTGTTGTAATGAACATGCTTTTTGTAAATCGTCACGCAATCTTGTCCAAATGTTTAATCGTTTCTGCTTTTACGGATAATACGGAAGAAGTAACATCAACTCCTGTTCATACTTTCAATTTTGTGAAGCATATAACATTTATGACTGTTTCGTTTTCATCCATAATCATCCACGATGCCCCTAGCTTGCTATAAGCATTTTAAATTAAACTCTCGAACACAAACCTCTAACCAATTTAACTCAATTTTAACCGGCTTACGAAAACCGCGCAATCTGTATCACTATGCCATACGGCATTAGACTCATGTCACCCTTGGTGACCTATTTTTCAGACAGGTATTGTCCTTCATCATCTTGCAAAGCGGAAAAAGGAACCATATACAAGGATCCTTCGGGGACCAGCACAACCTCTCGGCCCTCAATACGATCAGCAAATGGAGTGACAAGCATGTTGTACATTTCGTTCGGTTCGTTCGTTACCTCATATTGTTCGTCATCCGATTCTACGAGACGTTTTCCTTTGTTTTTTTCTGTCTTCCTCCTGATCAGCTGTAGACTCCGAGTCATATAATGCTGATAACGAACGGTCTTCACATTCAGTGTTACGGCCATGAGCAACCAACCTGAAATTTCCCTGTACAATATTTTCTAAGTGATCAAGTGCATTTCTATTGGACGAATCTGTTCGAGCTCCAATTTGGCTTCATTTGTCATTACCCAGAACAGGCTTGTACCGTCATGAACAGTCATGAACACCAGAACTTGCTCTTTCGTCAGACTGCCAATCAATTTCATTTACTATTTCATTTACTGGCTCTACTTTCTCTTGAATGGCATATTTCTTTGCTAACAATTCTTGGAGTACACGGGCGCGTCCTCGCTCTACCGTACACAAAGCATCGAGGATCCTTCCGAGGGCAATCAGATGGCGGCAGTGACTCTTGTAAACGGCGATGTTGTGGTGCATGTCACCCAAAGATAATTTGTACTCGTCACTCAAAGGCTCACGTTCACTCTCATAGTGCCTGATACTTTCAGAAGAAACGTCGCATGCCTGTTGCATATTTCCAACTGCTGCATAGTCAAGAGCTAAGCGAAAAAGAGCCACTGACCTCGGGACTTTTCTGGCTCCTTTTGCCGAGATACTTTTTGTTGCTTGCTCTTTGTACTCTGTTGCCTTATCGTGTTGTCCGAGAGCAAGGTATATACGGACAAGTGTATCACAGGCTTCCTCTTCTGTTCGTCTATCTCCTATTGTATTACTTATTTCAAGGGCTGTTTCTAAGTACTTGATTGCTTCGTCATAATTTTTAAGATGAAAGAGGCAATTCGCGATCCTGCAACAGGCTCTTCCCTCGTTTTCAATGTTGTGTATCTCTTTACTGACCCGACGCGATTCTTGGTAATATTCGACTGATTTATTATATTGACCAAGGGACTGAAAAGCACCTCCTAAGAGAAGTAGTATTGAAGCGCCAAAGGAACCGTCTCCGATTTCTCGACTGATTTTAAGTGCTCCCTGCAGTTTTGGCACTGCTTCCTTCACCTTGCCGAGGGCTAGAAACAAATTTCCAAGGTAAGTTAGGGCTTTTTCTTCCGTTATTCGATGTCCAACTTCTTTACTCATTTTGAGTGACTTCATTTGAAACTCCATTGCTTTTTCCATTTGACCTATGGCATGATGTGATATACCCAGGTAGCAGTATATTTCTGCTTCTGCCTCTGTATCACTAATTTCCCTGCACATTGGAAGTAGTTTCTCAAGATATTTGATTGCTTCGTCGTACCGGCCAAGTTCCTTAAACACCCAAAAGAGGTTGTAGTAAGCTCTCATTTCTCCAAGTCTGTCTTCGATTTTTTGGCTGATTTCAAGAGCGATTTCAGCATTGCTCTTCGACTCGTCGTAGTTGCCTATGCGGAAGTAGGCTTCAGCAAGAAGATTATATATCGTCATATTCACCCTGTTTATTGTCATATTCACCTTATGTTGATGCAATGAAGTTACGTGTTCGACAACCTTCACCAGCGTCAGCATCTCGTTGTAAAATTCTATTGCTGCATGGAAACGGTCGGTATTCATAAAGAAATCTGGCTAATCGTGTTATGTGGAATGCCTCCGAGACATCTACGCTGTCCATTATCAAGCGGTTCTAAGTGAGTCAAGAAAACAAATGAGTTAATACACTAGAGAGTAATCAATAAAAAGTATTAACCGGCGTCTTTTCTCAGCGTTCTAAGCCACGCAAGGAAGTGTCAAGAATACGTAAACGAATTATTTCAAGCTATGTTTCTGGGTGAGTGAGTTGCCCTCGATCGACTTCAGCTGGTAGAGTTTCTATAAATGATCTTTGCATTTACTTTCGCCGCAAAAATGGACAACAGGGAAAAAGACAAAGTACAGATATCTTATTTTTAAAACCGAAGCCTTCATAAACACTAACCTTCTTCGATGTCGTCGGGTTCTCTATGCAGCAATTCCAAGCTGAGATGAATATTTAAAAGGTCATGAAAAATCTGACATACGCATATCGCCGATCACATAACCAGCCATTGGTCAATCCTGTGACTAAACCATGTTTAGTCACGTCAGGCGATGTGACGCAAGTACATCACGAACGAATTTTAATTTGTACCAGGCGTACATAAACTGAGGCGCGTATTACTAGGTAGGTTGCACATTACAGCGAACTGCTTCCTCATCAGGACGCCGCGGAATTAATCTGTAAACGACCAAGAGCCAAATATCAGCTCGGGGGAGGAGAGGGAAGAATACCTCGGATTTGTAGCATACCCTCTCAAAACCCAGCTCATGTAAAAAATGCCGAAGGACATACTAGCAAGATGAACATTTTCACATTGCCTACTTCGAATTCACACCAAAACTATCATTTTCCTTCAGGTCGCATATCAGACGATCAAGTATGATAACCTATTGGAGGTGATTTATTTGCCTGTTTGTTTTAAAGAGAACTTCTTGCCCATTAAAATATTTTAATATCTCTGTTTTATAAGAGAAACATATAACCAAGTTAAGACCAAAACATGTCAAAAAGCATAACCTGTGAGGCGATAAATACCTACTGACATAGTTTTCATAGGAAAGTAATCGCCTGCCGTGCCTCCATCACTGAAGGTTGCTTTTTTGGTGTGTGATTTACGCCATTCAGTATGCCTGAAAACAGGCTTTAAAGATGAGATACTATTATTTGTTTACGTTTCAAGAAAGCCATTTCGAAGGGTTAACAACGCATTCCAGGATGTAAGAATTTTGCAGGTTCAAAATTAGTTACGCCTGCACGACCAGGCGTTGAAGTGGTCGACATTTCAGATAAAAAGAGAACTTATTGGGTGAAGTCTGAGGTACAGTCTTCATTCAGCTTTGTTTCGATCCGCTACTATTTCTTTAAATGTTTATACCTTATTATAGGAAATTAACGCTTGTGTAAATTAAGGTATTGGAAATTAACGCGAGTTGAAGGAAAAAAGTACTTCCCAATAAAGGAAATTAACGCGACGAGCACAAAGAAAAAACTTGTTGAGACAGCAAGAACAAGTTTATTTCAACACTTAGCGAATAATCCTTATCGTAGGGGTTAAGCGAAAGGAATCTGATCGCCTCGAGCGTTCTTCACAGTTTCAGTGGCCGGCAGATTTCTACACTGATGAAGTAATACCTTTTCATAGCAGTCAAGAAGGTCTGGACCGTATCGAGAGATTGGGACCAATGTAATGGAAATTAAGGTCATGGGAATTAACGCTCCACTTAATTAACGGCGCGAAACTTAACGTTAACAAAAATTAACGCGAATTTTTGAAATTCGCGCTCATTTTATCAAGCGTTAATTTCCTATAATAAGGTACGTAGTATAAAAAAGCAGTTTTTAGTTGAGAGCAAAAAGTAATCCGAATTGTATTGGACTTTGCTCTAACTGCGCTTTGTGATTGGTTGGAAATTTTACAGCTCACTCAACTGACCTGCTCAACCAATCAACAGTAAAACAAAAACCAATCGCAATTTGGTCATACGTCATACGTACGTTGTTGGTTTTGCACCCATACGTACATTCTATTAAGCAAACTCACAATCCGCTTTAACTGGCCTTTCTGTTTAATAGATCGGTCTCTGGGTTGTGCTTAAACAATTAGATGACTCGCTCTCAGTTTCAATCGACTTTTGATGTCTTCGCCCCTCGCCAAATATCTGCCGATAGAAACCTCGAGCTTGGAGGCCAATCAGGTAAACTGGTAAAGGCCTATCGTATATGTATAAGCTAGTCATGAAGTAATATACAGCTGTTTTCAGATAAATAGTCGGAACATCTGTGATATTCATGCACCTGTTCATGTAATCTTAAATCGGCCATTATTATACCTAGATTCTGTTACCATGTCATTTCCAAGGGTTAAAGTAATAATTGAAACACAAGTCCAAAAAAGTGTGTCTTGATCCCGAATTTTCTACTCGTACACTAAAGAACGTGCAAGCTTCCTTATAAATCCAGTGTAACGTCATCTCCAATCAAAACAAATGGTGCCCAGTCACTCACGCTGTACTTCTTGGATTCTCTCATCCACTTCATAGACTGGTGAAGAGCTTCACTTGCACTCAGTTTATCATGCACCAGATGGCCGTAGAAACGAATCATGAACTCTTTGGTGGAATCGTCATTCAGAAGCCACAGGGAAACCAGGACTGAACGAGCTCCAGATGCAATGAAGGCACGAGCAATACCCATAACTCCCTCGGCTTTCATGATCTTTCCGCGACCACTGTGACAACAGCTGAGCACAACCAGCTTGGCTCGGATGCCAACCTTTGCGACGTCTTCCATGGTGAGCATGAAGTCTTCCTTCCTTGGCACTCGAGGAAAAGATGGGTTTGGCGTACAAGCGATCTCTCCTCTTTCTGCATCACCATGGGCAGCGATGTGAACCAGATAGACATTCTTTATTCTTCGTAACATTTCTTCCTTTGTTGCCTGCTCGCCCAGCAGTGGTGAAACATTTAAGAGTTCAGCAATTTCTATTGCCTCCTGTCTAGCTGCGGGCAATTGTCCCAAACCTTTCACTCGACTTACATCTGGATCGCCTACGATCAGCGGCTCCAGTCTGGCTGTGATAATCGGCTGGGTAGTCTTTGATCAGCATGAGTGTTGTCAAAGAAGGAATGATGCGGATCCTACATTTTTCAGACAGGTAACTGCCTTTATCATCTTGAAGTGCGGAAAAGGGAACCATAAACATGGACCCTTCGGGGACCAGCACAACCTCTCCGCCCTCAATACGATCAGCAAATGGAGCGATAAAAATGTTGTACATATCATTCAATGCGTTTGTTACATCATATTGCTCGTCATCCGACTCGACGAGACGTTCTACGTTCTCTTTTATTTCTTCTTCATCATCAGCTGGAGACTCAGAGGCATAGAATGCTGATAACGAACGGTCTTCACATTTAATGTCTCGGCCATCAGCAAGCAACCAGAAATTCTCTAGTACAGTACTTTCCAGAAGATCCTGTATACCGCTTTTGAAGGATTGATTAATTTCGATACCTTCTGGGACCTTCTTCATTTGTCATTAACCAGAAAAAGATTTTCTTATCTATGGATGTAGTAGCCATAAACACTAGAATTTGCTCTTTCGTCAGGTTGTCAATCAAGCTATCGAGGCTTTTTTCATTAACTGGCTCGAATTTTTCTTGAATTGCATATTTCTTTGTTAACAGTTCTCCAAGTACGCGGGCGCGTCCTCGCTCTGCTGCAAACAAAGCATCGACGTCCCTACCGATTTCAATCAGAAAACGGCAGTGTGCCTCGTAATAAACAATGTTATGCATATTACCAACAGATAGTTTGTACTCTTCGCTTAAACGCTCAAGTTCATCTTCAAAGTACCTGATACCTTCAGATGAAATGTCGCATGCTTGTTGCACGTCCCCGCCCCTTCTGAAGCACAACTACTAGCTGAGCACATAAACGCAATGGACCTTGTGCACTTTCTGCTTCCTGCGTTTTTTATGCTTTTAATTGCTCTCTCTGTGTATTCTGTTGCCTTATCTTGCTGTCCAAGATCTCGGTGTGCTTTTGCCAGCAAAGAACAGGCTTGTAGCGTAATCTGTCTGACTCCTATTAAATTACTAATTTCAAGGCCCGTTTCTAAGTATTTGATTGCTTCGTTGTATTGTTTATAATCAAGAAGAATTCTTTCGATTGCGACACGGGCGTTCCCTTCTACTTTAGTGTCATGTATATCTTTACTAACACAAAGGGACTCTTGGTAAAATTCCAATGATTTATCGTAGTGATGAATACAGTTATGAACCATTCCAATAGAAAATAGTATTTGCGCTCTTGAAGGACCATCTCCAATTTCTTCACTAATTTTAAAAGCTTCCTCTAGTTTCTGAAATGATTCCTCAAACTTACCGAGGTAACATAGCGTTTCACCAAGGACAGTTAAGGCATCTACTTCCATTTTTCTATGCCCAATTTCCTTACTTATTTGAACTGATTTCAGTAAGCACTCCATTGCGTTTTCGAATTGACCGAGTGCGAAATGCTGTCTTCCAAGATCGCAGCATAATTGTGCTTCTAAATTTCTATCTCCGATTCCCTTGGATATTGAAAGTGCTTTCTCAAGATATTTTAACGCTTTGTCGTACCAGCCAAGAGCATTAAACGCATAAATAAGGTTGTTACAACATATTCCTTCTGCATTTTTGTTTGCGATTCTTTGGCTTATTTGAAGAGCAAGTTTGGTATTCGCTATTGACTCATCGAAGTTATCTACGCTGTAGTAGACAAAACCAAGGAAAATGTGTATATTCATTTTCATAACATCTTGATGAAATGAAGTTACGTTTTCGACGATCTTCACCAACGTCAGCAACTCTTTGTAAAACTTTATAGCGGCATGGTAACGGTTGGTCATCGTAAGGAATATTGCTACTGACTCAGCAATCTTAAATGCGTCCAAGACACGTATGTTGTCCATGGTTGAAAGGATCTGGAATAGCAAAGTTGAAAAAGGTGCTTATACATAAAAAGAGCACAAATCAAAGTAATTAGGGATCGGGCCAATGAAATTTTTCCACGTCAGAAGCCAGATGGAACTCGTACGGGCGATTAAAAATTTGATTCGTCCAAAAAAAATTTCATACTTGTGACTTACCTTTAAAGGTGTGTTTAGTGTCCCTTACTTGCCCCGCTTACTTGCTATGTTACTCAAAAGACGCGGCTGGTTTACCGTTTAATCCCTGTTGTTTAACATTCTGCTGGCGCAAGTGGAATTAATTAGTTTCATAAGAATTTTATTATTCAAGTTTACTATGTATCTGGTAGAAAGGAAAAGATACTTCAATTCCAACAATTTGCAGCCCAATTCACCGCTCCCCGTCGTGTCGTTCCAAGCAAACTCAAGTCCCGCCTTACCCGGGGTAATCGGAAACTGACCGTGAATAGCATCAGTCGAGTGTAATTATGTGCATTTGTATAACAGTGTTCCAAACTACTCGCGTGCGCAAAAACTTGAAAGATTACTTCATTTCCAGTTTGAAGCCGACGAGTTTCTCGAAATTTCGCCCATAACGTCACAACTACTGTCATCGACCATAGCTCGTCCAATGAGCGCGCGATAATTCTCTCAGTTATTGTAAAACATGAGTTTGTTCTTCGCATCAATCGGATAACACGTTCCTTGTGTCTTAAAAAAACACCAGACGCAATCAAAAAGGATTTCAAAATGGAACTTTATGTGGTACAAGTTGGTCTTACACGAAGTAGTGCAATGTATTTAGTTATCATCCCAGACATCAGAGGGGCTGTTTTTTTACAGGTAACGGTGATACCTTATTTTACTTAATTTCGCAAAAATTCGGGAGCCGATTTCGTGAGTATTAATTTTCGCGATTGCAAGTGAAGATATAGCAAAAGTGTATTATATTTTGCGATTTTGTTCGTGTTTTATGGTTCAGTCGTCAAAGACTAAGGAACTACTGGAAATATACGGAGATCTGGCTTAATGTAACTACAAAGAACTACAAAGAGCCTGCAAACGGAAACTTTGATGACTGTACTGAAGAGGCTTTGCCCGATTTATTAAGTAAAGAAAACAGTAAGCAGAGGAGGGTGCTAGTCGAAAACAAGGCGGAAAGGTGTTTTCAATGATTAAGTGTTGTAGTTCCAAACATTTAAATTTTTTATTGTTTTGATATATATGGTATTAATTTTTGTTTGTTTAAATTTCGGGCAATGTATTTTTCGCGCGTATTAATTTCGCGATTACTTTGAAATCGCGAAAGTTAGTACTCGCGAAAACTATTAAGAATAAAGGTAAAGGGTGAGCACAGTTCAATCCCGATCACTTAAACCTCCTGCTAATTTGAACCTTTTTTTAATTCCCCTTTAGGTAATTTTCTTACTGAATTTTACCCTCACTAATTTGAGTCCCCGATAATTCGAACCTTTTATGCTACCATTACCATCATTGAAAGCTAACCGTAAACAGCTTAGCTTGAATAGCATTCCGGTTAACCTGTTTACGTTACTAAGATAAGCAATGTCGAAATCATCATTTGATATTAAAATTTCTTTACTATATATCACCGAGCTTGAAATTTACCATCATTTGATGATTTCTATATTTCTTTGTCCCACGCTCGTGTCATGTTGAACAATTTCTTCACTACAGTAGAACCCCGGTAGCTCGAACTCGGATAACACGAACAACCCCGCTAACTCGAACTAACTTCCATTTCCCTTGGATTTGAACCCACCTTTCAGTCTTATTCAATCGACCCCGATAACTCGAAACCCCGCTAGCTCGAACTGTTTTTCGTTTCCCTTCAGAGTTCGAGTTACCGGGGTTCTACTGTATCACCGAGCTTGAAATTTACCATCTTATTTAATTACGACCTGTTATTTGTAAAAACAAAAAAAATACCTGCCAAATTTATATTTAAATTATTAATTTTAATTTCGTATTTTCGTTAACAGTTTTAATTAAGGCGTAAAAGATCTTCATTTCCACTATTTAAAGGATGTCTAAAATCACAGAACGTTTAGCCTGGTTTTCACTAGCGACGCAAGCACAAGCGCAAGCACAAACGCAAACATTTAAGTAGTTTGTGCCAAATGAAAACGAACGTCGACATAAGCATAAGCACATTAGTATAAGAATATGATGTTTACAAGTTAGGAGGTGCCGTTCTTGACTCCGTTCTGTCGGTAAATATTGCGACAGAAACTCTCAGACGTCGAGTGTTGTTGTTTCTTCTACTCTTGTGAAAAAGAATGCGAAAGCGACTACAAAACAGAGGAAAACGAAACATTTGGGGTAATAGATAATTTTTTAAAAAAGAATTTACCGTAGAACCCCGGTAACTCGAACTCTGAAGGGAACGAAAAACAGTTCGAGTAAGCGGGGTTTCGAGTTATCGGGGTAGATTGAATGAGACTGAAAGGTGGGTTCAAATCCAAGCGAAATGGAAGTTTGTTCGAGTTAGCAGGGTTGTTCGTGTTATCCGAGCTCGAGTTACCGGGGTTCTACTGTATCTTTATTTCTTTCGCTTCTCGAGCCCACGCTTGTGCCTTTTGGTTTTTTTGTCTCCACTCCTCCGAACAACCTCGGAAAACGTTCATCAAAATCAACCGCAGCCTCTGCGACTTTGTTCAAATGCTGGAACGAGCGCTTTAATTGGCTAGACACGGCCAGAAGTAAACAATTTTCTTGTGCTTATGCGTTTCGTTTTCAGCCCAAGAAAAGGAAAAATTTTGATCCTTGTGCTTGTGCTTGCGCTTGTGCTTATGCTTGCGTCGAAGCCGTTTCAGTTCACTATGAATAAGAGCTGTTATGCTTGCGCTTGTGCTTGCGTCGCTAGTGAAAACCAGGCTTTAGATTTTTCTATCCTTACTCAAACATTTACTCGGAAATAAACGATAAATGTCTCAGCGATTTAATTTATAGCGGAAAATATTAAATTATTGCTTCGCTAATTAAAACACTCCCGGCTTTCGGTTGTGGCAAGCAACAAGCATGATTCTCACTGGGAATCGGTAAGGCAAACAGCTAAAATTGTCGCATACAAATCTTTAAACAGTAGCACCTTCTGTCTTCTTAGTGCGTCATGTCATTATTTTCAGATGACGAGGATGCCGATGTCACAGTCAGTTCGGCTTGGCTAGACTATTTGTGGTGAAATCGCTCTAAACAGTGTCCGCTGACCGTTTAACAATGTTTTGCGCACAAACCGACCGACCCAAACAGCGGTCAAACACCGCGCGCGTGCGCAGTTTCTGTGCAATTCCCGCCAAAATTCTCCATACAAAGTTAACGCCGTTCCTGGAAAGTTAAGGTTTATACGCTGCTTATGGATGGGAAATCTGATAATTGATGTCCACCGAGTTTCCCAGTTTGACATTCTTTCACCGTAACAATTTCCTACAAAGGTTTGCACACTTAAGCTTTCGAGTCAAATTCTTAGAAAAGTTCGAGGCGCCGAAAACCGGAGACCGAAGACGTCACGTCCGATCTAAATCTTTAGAGGAGATTAAATAAAGATATTAAATTCGTAAACGCTTTTAATGGTCGGCACACACTAGGCGACACGTCGCTGCAACACGTCGCGGCGACATGTTGTCAAGCATGCCCTCATTGGTCAGACCATTGTTTATTAATAATTCTGTTCTAAAACTGGGCCCGGTTGTTCAATCAACCCTATATCCGATCGACATTACAAGTGAAACTCAGAATTTATTCTCTTGTTAAAAGAATATGTTTACGGCAAGTTTTGGATAACTGTTTATATAAGTTGAAGTCAAAAAAATCACGGTACGGAGAAACAGAGGCTCGAAAGATCGAGCGCTCAGCGCAGAGGCCCAGAGACGCGAGGCTCGAGACAAGATGTTCCAGGAACTTTACTCGTCTGTAGTGGAAAGATCTTTGTCCGTCTTGGTAGATAACTTATATGAATAACATATGAATAAGAATCTTAACACTGTACATGTCGAATGGAAAATGTTCCATCCAACTACAAAGCAAAATTGGACTTTATCGAGGAGACAACCTTACATTTATAAAAGATACGAGGAATGTCCCAACCTACAAAAGTTAAAGCCGAGAGTTTTAATGTGCAGACAAGGTTACCCTTGTGCAAGATAGATAAAATAATCTCCTAAATTTACCAAAAACTGATGGAATTTTGCAGACAGTGCTAACAATCAACCAATAATTATTATAAAGTATTAACCGAAATTATTTACCGTTCTCGTTGTATTTGTTTACTTCTCAAAACAAACTTATAGGCGGGTGTCTATGTCTCTTCTGATTTAGTCCACTAATAATTTTCAGCCGTAATTCAAAGATGTGTTTCGACCTAAAAAAGTATATATCTTAATAGCCTGCGAGCAGGCTCTCTATTCGGGGACAACGTGAATTGAACTCTTCGAGCGCCGAAGGTTCAATATTCACGTTGCCCCCGAATAGAGAGCCTGCTCGCAGGATAATATCTTAAGTAAACAATTATACTGCATCCACAACAAACATGGCTAACTTTAACAGTCGATGTAGTTCAGTGTTCTGTGACAGTTTATTTGTTGTACACTAAAGAACGTGCATGCTTCTTATAAGTCCAGTAGTGGCACGTCATCTCCAATCAGAACAAATGGTGCCCAGTCACTCACGCTGTACTTCTTGGATTCTCTCATCCACTTTGTGGACTGGTGAAGAGCTTCACTTGCACTCAGTTTATCACGCACCAGATGACCGTAGAAACGAATCATGAACTCTTTGGTGGATTCGTCATTCAGAAGCCACAGGGAAACCAGGACTGAACGAGCTCCAGATGCAATAAAGGCACGTGCGATACCCATAACTCCTTCAGATTTCATGATTTTTCCGCGACCACTATGACAACAGCTGAGTACAACCAGCTTGGCTCGGATGCCAACCTTTGCGACGTCTTCCATGGTCAGCAAGAAGTCTTCTTTCCTTGGCACTCGAGGAGAAGATAGGTTTGGCGTACAAGCGATCTCTCCTCTTTCTGCATCACCATGGGCAGCGATGTGAATCAGACAGACATCTGTTATCCTTCGTAACACTTCTTTCTTCGTTGCTTGCTCACCCAGCAGCGGTGAGACGTTCAAAAGCTCGGCAATTTCTTTTGCCTCCTGTCTTGCCGCTGGCAATTGCCTCAGCCGCTTTACACGACTAACATCTGGATCACCTACGATCAGTGCTCCGGCCTGGCTGTGAAAATCTGCTGGGCTGTCATGGATTAGTTTGAGCGCTGTTAGGGATGGAATGACGCGGAATCTACATTTTTCAGACAGATATCTGCCTTGAAGGTCCTGCAGTGCTGGAAAGGGGACCACAAACATAGATCCCTCGAGAACAAGCACAACCTCTTGGCCCTCAATGCGATGGGCAAATGGAGCAACAAGCATGTTGTACAACTGATGCGAAGCATTTGTATCCTCATATTCCTCTTCAACTGATTCTACAAGACGTTTTCCTTTGTTTCTTTTGTCGTTTTCATCTTCAGCTGTAGACTCCGAGTCATATAACGCTGATAACGAACGGTCTTCACATTCAATGTCTTGGCCGATAGCAAGCGATCTGAAATTTTTCTGTAGCCGGGATTCAAGGAGATTATGTACGTCGGTCTCGGACGATTCCGCTCGATACACCAGCTCCAATTTGCGTCCTCCCTCACCGGCCATTATCCAGAAAAACGTTGACACATTCATAGCATTTATAAATACTAGAATCTGCTTTTTCGTTAGCAGGCTGATCAAGCTTGTGATGATGTTGTATTTTCCTAACTCGACCTTCTCTTGAATAGCATATTTCTTTGATAACAATTCTCCTAGTATTCGGGCACGTCCTTGGTCTGCAATACACAAAGCGTCCAGAACCCTACCAAGGAAAATTAGGACATAGCAATAAATCTTGTAAATATCGATGCTCTGCTGTTTGTCTCCAACGGGCAGTTTGTATTCCTCACTCAAAATTGCACGCTCATTTTCATAGTACTTAATACCTTCAGACAACATGTCGCATGCCTGTTGCATGTTTCTATCTGCAGCATAACCGAGAGCTAGGCGAACGAACACTGAGGACCTCGTGACGTCCCTGACCCCTGCTGCCATTACACACTCAATCACTTTCTGTCTGTACTCCATTGCCTTATCGTGTTGTCCAAGAACAAGGCATATCTTGAAGAGCTCAATACAGATGGCCTCCCTTTCTCGTCTGTGTTCTTCTGTCGTACTTAGTTCAAGGGCCTTATTTAAATATTTGACCGCCTCGACATATTTTTTAGCCCGGCTAAGCATAGTACCAAGCTGACGACAGGCATTTCTTTCTAATACACTGTTATGTATCTCTTTACTGACGAGAAGCGATCTCTGGTAATATTCCATTGCCTTATCGTAATTGTCAGTCTGCTGAAAATGCATTCCAATATCAAACAGAACCATTGCTTTTAATGAGCCATCTCCGATTTCTTCACTAATTTTTAATGCTTCGCCGTGTTTCTCAAATGATTCCATTGGCTTGCCGAGGGCACAGAAGACTTGCCCGAGAATGCATAAAGCCCTTACTTGCGTTGCTTTATCTCCAATGTCCTTACTCAACTGGACTGATTTCAGTTGATGCTCCTTTGCTTTTTCGTGTTGACCGAGGAAAACGTCTTCTAATACGCCAAGCTGTAAGTGTATCTCTGCCTCTACTTTGGCATCTCCAATTATCTTGCTTACTTTAAGTGCTAACTTAAGGTATTTGATTGCTTTGTCGTCTCGGCCAAGAGCTTTGAACACACGAAAGAGGTAAAGGTAAAATGTTCGTTCTCCATCTTTGTCTTCGATTTGTTTGCTTATTCGAAGAGCAAATTTAGCATTCGCTTTTGCATCACGATAGTTACCTACGTAAAAGTAGGCAAAGGCCAAAGCATCGAATATTGCCATCTTCATCCTATCTTGACTCGATGAATAGGATGAAGTTGAGTTTTTGGCGACATTCGCCAACATCAACAACTCTTTGATAAATCCTATGGCTGCAAGGTAGTGGTTGGTATTTATAAGGAAATTTGCTACTGACCGAGTAATATCCACTGCTTTGTAGACATTTACAATGTGGCAGTCCATGATTGAACGGTTCTGAATGAGTAAATTGAACATATGATGTGTAAATACACTTGACGAGTACCCATCACAAGTCTTAAATGTCAGGGCCACCCACCCACCCTATCAATCAATCAATCGGCAATCGATCAATCAAACAATCAATCAATCCGTTCATTGGTCCATTCATCCATCCATTGATCAACTGAACGATTGATCGATCGATCGATCGATCAATAAATTAATTAACCAATCAATCAAGAATAAAAATCAGTGATAGGAAAATCGAACGACGTTTCGATGACCCCATGTCATCATTTTCAAGTTAAATAACATGACAGAATTGATGATATATATATAGGGAGAATAGTGTGAAAATATTGCATATTTTAACCCTCGGACGTACAAGCAAACTCATACCCCCACCATCGTACAAGGGGGGGGGTGGATGGAACCCCTCCCCGGAGTTTTCGTTATATTAAGGCGTAGCGAATTTATTTTGCACTAAGAAGAAAGCCCTTAGCTTACTCTACAAGATGACATAATTTTAATTGGCTGTGACGTCATATGTCGTCACGTGACGTCATTAGAGCCGCCATCTTGGATCCGCCATCTTGGATTTCAACATTTTCTTAGAAAGTCAAAAAATAATGGAAATTGATGCAAAATCAAGCCAGAATGCTTATGGAATATAGAAATAAACCGATCTTGCACTTCTGATTTAAAAAACTGGAAAAAATAAAGAAAAATGTTAAAAATGACGCTTTTTGGCAAGACCTGCTTGTATTTGTGACGTTGCCATGGCAACGTCAAATGTCATGGACACATGGTTGACATAGCAAAATTTCCGCAAAGGATGAATGAACAGCTACTGAAAGTTTCAGCATTGTAGAGTAAATCGTTTTTTCAAAATTTGGAAAAAACCTCATGGGGGGGGGGTGGCATCCACCCCCCCCCCCTTGTACGTCCGAGGGTTAATCAATCTAGACTAGACCCCGACAAAAGACAAAAATAAATAGATTTAATCTCAAAGATCAAATGAACAGAAATTTTAAAATGACATTTTAACCAACCAAACACTAAAACTATCCATTATTGAATGAGATTAAAAAAATGCTTTCCGAGCCTCAGTAAAGCGCGAAATACAGCAAAAACACGAATATTTTCGAAGGCTTTACGAAAACGTTTTTGAATGACTGCGCACTGAAAAGGAAGGAATGTAACCAGTTATGATGTTGCGCATTATTAAGTTAATTTTAGAACACATTTACGTGAGAGCCTAAACTTTTATGTGGAATTTGATCTACATGTATTGGTCTAAAAAACGGTGTCTCAGATTTTTCTTGTCTTGCTCTTTTAATTTTTTTATAAATTTTACACTTTAAAATGGCGTTTTTAAGGCTTCTTTACGATTAAAATTCATTTAGCAAATATTGGATGAGGCTGAGTATGATATGAAGAATTATGAAGATCGAGAAGCCGGAGGCTGAGGCGGATAACACCCTCCGAGATCTTCATAATTCTTCATATCATACGAAAGCCGAATTCAATAATTGTTTTATTATTCATTCAAAATATTTCCAGAGCTCCAAATGCACAAAATGAATTTAATAGGGTTTTGACAGTAGGCAAAGTACACAAATACACAACAACGTTCGCTTTTAAATTTGATTTAAACTTCAAAAACTCGGTTACCTTCATTAAATTTCTTGTCCTTTATAATGTCGATATTTAGCACTTGCTTGAAGTGTCTATTGAAGCTAAATCTGATGACACAAAGCGATGTTTTCGAGTACAGGTTTCCATCGTTCTTGCTTACTTCGACGTAGAATTTTCGTTAAACCGCTCCAAGTCCTCCGCTGTGGCTGGATCAGGGATCTTTTCCTCTTGAAGATACGCTTTCAAAATCGATCGACTCCCCTTCGTTGCTTTTTCCGTGTTTTGACTTTCCTTGTCTTCTAATAACTTTAAAATTTTACCTCTTCGTAATGCTCAAATCTAGCGGCCATTTTCGCAAAGCCGTTCAGTCGCGTGACGTCAGCGGTTCTTGGGAACGAGGTTGCGATCCGTTAATCATACTTGAGAACGAGGTTGCAATCCATTAATTCTTGAAAATGACGTCAATCGTCCAATAATTGGAATTTCTTCCAAATTGGGTCGGCCCTAGCCGGTTAGCTGGAATTAACCGGGGATCGAAAGCCAATCAGAAACAGAGAAATATTTTGAATGAATAATAAAAAAAGTTAATGGAGCAAGACAAGAAAAATCTGAGAAAGGATAATAATCACAGGACGAATGCTCAACTTTTGGTGCCTTTTGGAAGTAATGACAAGTCGCCGTACGTATAATATGGTATAGTCTGAAAAGTGATCTCACCAAAAAACACCATGCATTAGTCAGTAAACGGTCTTTCTGAGCTTTATTGAAACATAAATGCAAAAGACGACTTTAATTTCAAAATTAATGGAAGAAATTATCAACAGATCGATTCGCTTTAAAATCCAGGCTCAATTTTCAATAGTAAACACCGGCGAAATGCTATTTTGAGAATCTTGAGCCTTGGTAACAACGATCAGCGGCAGGCTGAAGGAGGTTGAGACAGTTGGGGGCCTCGGGTCTATTGTGTGCACGAAAAATGGCGCGCCATTTCACCGTTCGTACCGTGTCTTGTGAGACAATTTTGTTCAGTTCTATTTTGTCAGGTCGTACTGTTCGATTCTGTCCGACGTCAAGCGTTTAATATTGTACAGTTTTCACGGTTGAAGTATGGCGGCGGAGCAAGATCAGCGGTATAAACATATTAGAGCCAAGTTTTCGGACGACAATATAAGCTTAAATCAGCTAAGCTGAGATTAAGCTTATATCGAGAGCAGTAGCACCCTCGTAGCAAAGATCGAACAGCTACAGGAAGAAAATGAAGGCAGCACCAAGACACAACCTGAAGTACTCCAACGGGTAGAGCGCCGTCTGCAGGATCACAAGGAAAATACCAAAGTCCACGCTGGTCGGCGGACCGTTTCGTCGTTCTCGAACTCCGCTGAGGAAATTGCAGTTATCGTCGCTTCAAGAGTAAGTAAGAGAATTCTACTTTAAAAACTCACATTAGCTTATACATTTATAGTATATGCTTAATATTTCCTAAGAAATGACCCAGTGGTTCAAAGAAAAATTCGTTATTATTCGAAGTAACGGTAATGTGTTTTGGCGCGCATTTAAAATTATGCATAAATTAATTATTTATTGATAATTATGACATTCTCAACGGCGGTATAGCCTGCGAACGCAGACGTATTTGCTAACGGCGGTACGGCTTGACAGAAATCGTGCTATATTTTTAATTTGAGTTGATAAGTAGTTTATTTGTCATTTTTTGAAAAATATTGATTTGAAAGGCTGTAATTATTTCTCAGCTTGAATCATTAACCCTGCATAATTACCCCTACTGTGCTTCAAAAATATATTAACTGTAAACTCAGGTGACATTTTTTTTTTTTGAAAAGTGAATTTTCTCTTCTACATGTTTATGTTATACATGTATACATTGTGTTGGCCCAAGATAGGGTTTGGATAATACATGTATTAACAGTTGTGAATGTGAGATTTTTATGCTTTTGTACAGTTACCAGTGATAACTTTATTGTCAGATCTTTATGCTTCTGTACTATTGCGAGTGACCACATTCATACATATGATTGATTTGCTTCTAAGAGTAAACCTGAGGCACAAAATAAACAATTTAGGTGACATTTATTCCAAGTAGAGTAAAATAAAATAATTTATGCCAGTCAATGTGACTTTTCCTGATGAGACTGAGAAAGGTTCTCTCCTACATGTTAATGCTAATTTAAAATAGGCAATTGTGTTGGCCTGAGATAGGGTCTGGATTTTTAACAGTCAAGAATGTGAGATCTTTAGGCTTTTGTACAGTTGCGAGTGGCAACTTTTTTGTCATATCTTAATGCTTTTGTTCTATTGTGAGTGACTGCATTCATAGAGATCATTGATTGCTTCTAAGAGTAAACCTCAGAGACACAAAATAAAAATTTAGGTGACATTTTCTCAAAGTAGAGTAAAATATGTCAGTCAATGTGAATTTTCCTGATGAGACTGAGAGAGGTTCCCTCTTACATGCTTATGTTATATAGGCAATTGTGTTGGCCCAAGATAGGATTTGAATTTTTATCAGTTATGAATGTGAAATCTTAATGCTTGTGTACAGTTGCGAGTGGCGACTTTATTGTCAGATCTTAATGCTTCTGTACTACATTGCGAGTGACCGCATTCATACAGATCATTGATTGCTTCTAAGAGTAAACCTGAGGCACATAAAATAAAATAAAAATTAGATGACATTTTCTCAAAGTAGAGTAAAATATAATATGTCAGTCAATGTGAATTTTCCTGATGAGACTGAGAAAGGTTCTTTCCTACATTTTTACATGTATGTTATATAGGCAATTGTGTTGCCCTAAGAAAGGATTTTTGATTTTTAACAGTTATGAATGTAAGATCTTTATGCTTTTGTACAGTTGCGAGTGGCGACTTTATTGTCAGATCTTTATGCTTAAAATAGGCTTTATGCTTAAAATAGGCAATTGTGTTGGCCTGAGATAGGGTCTGGATTTTTAACAGTCAAGAATGTGAGATCTTTAGGCTTTTGTACAGTTGCGAGTGGCAACTTTTTTGTCATATCTTAATGCTTTTGTTCTATTGTGAGTGACTGCATTCATAGAGATCATTGATTGCTTCTAAGAGTAAACCTCAGAATCACAAAAAAAAAATTTAGGTGACATTTTCTCAAAGTAGAGTAAAATATGTCAGTCAATGTGAATTTTCCTGATGAGACTGAGAGAGGTTCCCTCTTACATGCTTATGTTATATAGGCAATTGTGTTGGCCCAAGATAGGATTTGAATTTTTATCAGTTATGAATGTGAAATCTTAATGCTTGTGTACAGTTGCGAGTGGCGACTTTATTGTCAGATCTTAATGCTTCTGTACTACATTGCGAGTGACCGCATTCAAACAGATCATTGATTGCTTCTAAGAGTAAACCTGAGGCACATAAAAATTAAATAAAAATTTGATGACATTTTCTCAAAGTAGAGTAAAATATAATATGTCAGTCAATGTGAATTTTCCTGATGAGACTGAGAAAGGTTCTTTCCTACATTTTTACATGTATGTTATATAGGAAATTGTGTTGCCCTAAGAAAGGATTTTTGATTTTTAACAGTTATGAATGTAAGATCTTTATGCTTTTGTACAGTTGCGAGTGGCGACTTTATTGTCAGATCTTTATGCTTCTGTACTATTGTGAGTGACCGCATTCATAAAGATCACTGATTGCTTCTAAGAGTAAACCTGAGGCACATAAATTAAAAATTCAAAGTAGAGTAAAATATAATATGTCAGTCAATGTGAATTTTCCTGATGAGACTGAGAAAGGTTTTCTCCTACATGTACATGTTTATGTTATATACATGTAGGCAATTGTGTTGGCCCAAGATAATTAAGGTTTGGATTTTTAACAGTTATGAATGCAAGATCTTTATGCTTTTGAGGCACATAAAAAATAATTTCAGGTGACATTTACTCAAAGTAGAGTGAAATATAACCTACATCAGTCAATGTGAATTTTCCCTGAGGAGGGGAGGTTCTGTCCTACATGTTTATGTTATATAGGCAATTGTGTTAGCCCGAGATAGGGTTTGAATTTTTTACCATTATGAGCATGAGATTTGTCAGTTTGCAAGGGGTGAATTTATTCTCAGAGCTTTTTAAGCTTCTGTACTATTGCGAGTGACTACATTGTATTCATAAGGGGATTTGGAGTTTCAACTATTATGAGTGTGAGATCTTTATGCTTTTGAACAGATATTTACTGCAGCTTCTTTTAGACCTTTACAACTGCTAATGTAAGTAATATCTTATATTATTGTTTTTTTAGGAACTAACAAGACAAAGAGCTGCTCTTAAAAGCTGACTGAAAATGAGGTGCCAATCATGAAAAGGGAAGGGCTGCAGAAATTTTAATTTTTGAGGCATTGTGCCTAGAAACATACCAGTAATTGCATCTTTTTCTGTGAGTATGCTGTGCCAGAACTGTTGGCCTCAGTACTGAACACATGGATAGAGTAATTCAACTCAGATTTCATGAAATAGAAGTAAGGCATCATCATAAGACACTGATTCCATTATTTTGTTGACTATTGTGAATCAACAATTGAAACATTGAATTTTGTGTTTCATTGTGTCCATCATTTAGTGTTGTTTCACAGGGTGATTAGGAAAACCACACTTAATTTATTGTTATATTATGAAGTGATGTCATTATGTTTGTTTTATATCATAAACTGTGCCATGCACATTGCATTTTACAAAATGTACATAAAACAGTCAATGGATTAGATAGTTTGCTCAGTGGCCTTGCCAAATTGTTGTTGTTATGTTGCTTATTTGAACCAGGATCAACAAACAAAAAAAATTAAGAAAAAATAAGTAAACAATCAGTTTTTGGTGGTACTAAGGAAGGGTTCTGCATCTACCGGTATTTAGAATTTGACTACCCCATCATTCTAACCACCAATAGTTTAAGAGTATATTGCTTCTGTGCACTATATATAAGGGTGTGTAAACACAGGCCTGCTTCCACTAATGGAATCAGGCCTGAATGCTTCACAGCTGGCTTCGCAGATCCAGTGATTGAATAATTTATTTGAGACTTGTCCCAAGACATTCAAAAAATATTTATAACTACTATGTGGGAGGTGCGGTGGCCTAATGGTTAGCGCACTCGACACCGAGTCGAACAGCCTGGGTGGGGCGCTACGTTGTGTTCTTTGGCAATACACTTTGCTCTCACAGTGCCTCTCTCCACCCGGTGTATAAATGGGTACCGGCGAATTTACTGCTGGGGGGTAACCCTGCGATGGACTAGCATCCCATCCAGGGGGGAGTAGCAATACTCCTAGTCGCTTAATGCTACGGAAACCGGGATAAGCTCTGGCTGTATGGGCCTCATGGCCCGGACACAGACTTTACATAAAATACTGTATTTATTCGATTAAGCGCCCTGGCCGCTTATTAAATTTTCAGACCTTGGGAGTGGGTTCTTATTCAAGGTGGGCGCTAATTTGAGGTTGGGCGCTTAATCAAATAAATCCGCTATTTAATTTAATAAAAAAAAAATTAGCCAGTCTCATCTGACAGCAAAAAATTTTACTGTATTCATTTTTATTGTACGTATTTATAAACGACTGTTTAAAACACTTTATGTGACTATTTGTAATTTATGTAGGGAAGTAAGACAAAATAAAGAAATAAACAAATAAAAAAAATATTGGTTTCACTGTATATGTTTGTCCACAGCATGCTTCTGGTGCTCCCCCCCCCCCCCGGCCCCACCCTTTTTTTTAGCAATTTGTATCATTTAGAATGCATCAAAAGGTGAAGCAAGGCTAATTAAAGGTGATTGTGAAACTTTTGTTGGACTTTAATGGGAATAAAACACACATTAAAGATGACTATGAAACTTTTGTTGGACATTAATGAGAATAAAACACAATTAAAAGATGGATGTGAAACTTTTGTTGGACATTAATGAGAATTAAACACACATTAAAGATGACTGTGAAGCTTTTGTTGTACATTTTAATGAGAATTAAAGGTAAACTAAAGATGGTTTTTGGAGACCTTTCCAAAAAGTTAAAGGTAAACTAATTGTATCTTTATTGGCCATTTATGAGAGCCTTTTAAAGCCTATGAAATGATTCTTTGAGTTAGCTTTTATCTTAAAATGCAATTTGTATGAAATGGTTCATTAGTATACCTTTATTTCATAAATAAAAGTTCATTAAAGGTACATTTAAAGTCTTTCCTAATGAAATTAAATGTGGTTTAAATACTTCAAATGTACAACTTTAATCTACCTTTAAAAGCAATTAAATCCGTTATTTCGTCCTGTGAATAATTATATTCCTTATTGCGGGCCCAAGAGAGGCCCGTAACCCTTATCTTGACAGTGACCAGCGGATTGCGTATGACGCGTGCGCGCCACGTTTATAAAAGACTAGCTGCAAAGCGGAAGTTGAAAATTTTGTTCTTCCACCAAGAACGATCAGAATGCGAAAAATGTGTCAATCACAACAGTTTGTCGAAACACCGGAAGTTGAAAATCTGTTCATCAAGACGATAAGAATGCGAAAAATGTGTCAATGTCAACAGTTTGTCACATAAGATCGAGGCTTCTGTCACATGGAAGAAACATTACGTTTTGCAGACGTTGTTCAGGCGTTGGTTTTGAGAAAATTTGCTGTGATTGTATCACAGATAAACCAGAGCAAAACGAATGATTCCAACAACAGTTATTTAATCTCGAAAAATTCCTTACAACACTGACAACATAGCGAGTTCGCCGACAGAGGAAAATCACATCTTAATTGCACCGCGTGCTCGATTAAATCATGCATTCCTCGCGTGACGCGTTACTTTTGTCCAGTGATTTGTCAATTATCAATCCGTAATCTTCCACCATGAACGGTTAATGCAAAAGGATCCGAAAATGTATCGTTCAAACACTGGGAAGTTGAGAATTTTTTTCCTCCACAAAGAACGATTAGAATCCGAAAACAAAAGTTTGTCGAGGCCCGCACTTTCTGACCTGTGGTTACCACTAGTTATAGGAAATTAACGCTTCATGAAATTAACGCGAATTTCAAAAATTCGCGTTAATTTAAGTCGCGTTAATTTTTGTTAACGTTAATTTCCGCGCCGTTAATTAAGTGGAGCGTTAATTTCCATGACCTTAATTTCCATTATTTTGGTCCCAATTTTTCGATACAGTCCAGACGTTCTTGACTGCAAGGAAAAGACATTATTTCATCAGGGTGGAAATCTGCTGTTATCACTGAAACAGCGAAGAACGTTCGAGGCGGTCAGATTCCTTCGCCTAACCCCTACGTCGAGGATTATACGCCTAGTGTTGAAATAAACGTGTTCTTGTTGTCTCAACAAGTTTTTTTCTTTGTGTTCGTCGCGTTAATTTCCTTCATTTTGAAATGTCCCCCCCTCTTTCGCGTTAATTTCCTTTATTGGAAAGTAATTTTTCCTTCAATTCGCGTTAATTTAAGTCGCGTTAATTTCAAATACCTTAATTAACACAAACGTTAATTTCCTATAATAAGGTAAATCAAAGTGACCTAAACGAAAATCACATCGGTGTTATTTTCATTTGGCTCCGTGACGCACGTTATGACGTCAGAGCAGTTGACATTGTTAATATTTGCGTGCGCTTACGTGCAACACAAAAACTTGTATTAACCTTCTCTTTATCGAAGCTATTAATATAACACGATGATTTATGGCTGGGTTTCGTTAATCGTGCAGTGCTTTGTCAATAAATATGTGTTTTCTTATCAATTTCACTTTCGATACAAGGGATGCGTATGAAGTATATTTATATCACGGAACAACGGAAAGAGTGAAATATAAGGTATAGTATTGGTTAAAAATATTCCAAAAGATGGAACTTGGCTGGCATACTAAGTGTCAAATAGAAGTCGAAGGCGATTCCTTGATATTTCAGTGCTGTTAGAGCAACAGAAACAATAGACTTCTGTTCGTCAGGTTACAGATTACACACTACTTAGCACTGCCGTCCCAAAAGGGCTCAAACGAAACACAAAAAGACAGATAGATTGCTTAACCTAATTGGGCTACATTAACACAAACCTTAATAGATGTTTTCTGGAGTATATTCCCCGCACTTATTCCAGTGTTAACTGCACGGAACGATGTAGACTTGAACGACCATCAGCAATGATTTTCGAATAACTACATCATATAATTAGCGGCAGAACAATGGCGTGACACCATATTTTGATAGGTTATTGGTATTGCGACACGTCACGCGATATGGTGCACGTCACGAACAAATGCCTTTTCGTTATATAGTGAAGCACACAGGTTATGCACAGCGACAGGAGACAGCGAATTACATTACAGTAAATACGCCTTATCACAGTTTTCGACGCCATTTTGACGAGTAGCTAGGCAAAGCGGGTAGAAATTACAGTATTTGTATGGGAATTCCACGGCAAATATCTTTTAAAAAATTGAATTCTGGACAACTTATGAATTGTAAAGTTAAGATACTAGGCAAAAGTTTTTATTCACCAAGTTTGAAGGATGTAGCGGGGCTAGAAAGCATTCAGTTCCGTTTTTAATTTCCCATACATTTGTCTATATTTTTTTTCCCGCGAACCGCGTCAACTCACCGAACTGGAACGTAAATCTGCAGAGAAAATACAGACAAATGTATGGGAAATTAAAAACGTAACTGAACGCTTTCTAGCCCAGCGACATCATTTTCATATGAATGGTTTCGCAAGTAGACTCGTTTTGAAACAGAAGTAAACTCAGAAAAGGACTATTAGACCTGGGTTCCATCCATTGTATAAATCTGTCACGGCCAGACAATTGATTGGTCAGACATAAAATAAGAGCTAACGGGTAAATCTGAAGAATAGGCTGATCACTTTAGGTTTAAACTATTTATCTTAACGTTTATAATGTGTGTTTCTTTGTCAAGTGAAATTACATTTCCTGGCCATCCATAACAAGAAATTAAGCCATCAAGACAAGCAGTTGTTGTGATGAAATGGTGCACATAGTTCCGTGTACCTTTTCTAAAAAAGAGAAGTTTTTAGTTGAGTGTGGAAAGAAATCTAAAATTGCTTCAGTTTGGTTTTTGTTGTAACTGGCAATCTGCGATTGGTTTAAAAATAACTTGCGCCACTTAGCCTACTCGACAAATCAGATGCAAAAACAAAACCAATCGCGACGTACTCGTGCGTGATTTCTCGCTCTTGGCGCCGGTTGCGTGTATTCCACATGTATTTGCTTCGTGCTTTTATTGGTTCAATGTGGTGAGTACATTTGTTGTCACTGATAGACTGTGCGAATCCCTCTATTTTCTCGTATTTTTCTTCAATCATTGAACGCAGGAATTGAAAGCTACTCTAATACTGAACGTTCATAATTATGGACTTCTGACAAAAAAATAGGAATAAAAATCTTAAACTCAAGAAAACATCTAAATTGCAAATTGATAAAGGTTACGAGAAATGTTCCAATCTGCTACAAAAGTGAAATTTAAAACGCACAGACAAGGTTACCACGCGTAAGGTATCGATAAAAAATCTCCCAAATTACTAAAGTTAGTTTGCGAAACAATGATCTAACGTACACGTAGTCAGGCAGTATAATAATATGAAGAATAACCTTAAAATTGCTGGCTGGCAGACATGCTAATGAGCCAATACCTCCTTTAGCTTCCTTTGTAAAAGTTAAATTAACAACGCGTCACAAAAAGTATTTAAATTTCCAGGAAAAGTTACTCGTGCCATGCTCTTCTATGCCCTACATCGATCACAAACTGAAGCACTCATGCAAATAAAACAAATGTTGTAAACAAAGATCCGCCTCTCTTTTTAACTCTATTAACGCGGGTTTTCACTTACGCTTGCGCTGATGGGCGCCGTAAACAAACTTATTAACGACCGGCATGTACGTAGTCTCTTTTGAGTTAGTTCACTTTCAATTTTCAGATTACTTTCACAATAAGGGTTGAACGTATAAAACTATACCCTGAGATTTGTAAGACGAGAAACGTTCTGAGTCGACACTGTTCCGTGTTCTGCGCCAGTTTCTTTGCTTAAGCTTTACACTAAAAAAACCTACAAGCTTCCTAATAAATCCACTGTAACGTCATCTCCAATCAGAACAAATGGTGCCCAGTCACTCACGCTGTACTTCTTGGAGTCTCTCATCCACTTCATGGACTGGTGAAGAGCTTCACTTGCACTCAGTTTATCACGCACCAGATGCCCGTAGAAACGAATCATGAACTCTTTGGTGGAATCGTCATTCAGGAGCCACAGGGAAACCAGGACTGAACGAGCTCCAGATGCAATGAAGGCACGTGCGATACCCACCACTCCCTCTGCTTGCATGATCTTTCCGCGACCACTGTGACAACAGCTGAGCACAACCAGCTTGGCTCGGATGCCAACCTTTGAGATGTCTTCCATGGTCAGCACGAAGTCTTCTTTGCTTGGCACTCGAGGAGAAGATGGGTTTGGCGCACAAGCGATCTCTCCTCTTTTCGCATCACCATGGGCAGCGATGTGAATCAGACAGACATTATTTATCCTTCGTAGCACTTCTTCCTTTGTTGCCTGCTCGCCCAGCAGTGGCGAAACGTTTAAGAGTTCGGCAATTTCTTTTGCCTCCTGTCTAGCCGCCGGTAATTGTCCCAATTCTCTCACTCTACTTACGTCTGGATCGCCTACGATCAGCGCTCCAGTCTGGCTGTGAAAATCTGCTGGGCTGTCAAGAATAAGCTTGAGTGTTGCTAAAGAAGGAGCGATTCGGATCCTGCATTTTTCAGACAAGAATTTTCCATTAGCATCTTGCAGTGAGGCAAAAGGAATCATAAACATGGATCCTTCAGGGACGATTACAACCTCTCGACCCTCAATACGATCGGCAAATGGAGCTATTAGCATGTCGTAAAGCTTGTGTGGTGTATTCCTTGCGTTGTCTCCATTTTCCTCGTCGTCCAATTCTATAAGACGTTTTCCTTCCCTTCCTCTGCCTTCTTCCTCGTTAGATGTAGACTCCGAGTAATAAAATGCTGATAACGAACGGTCTTCACAATCGATGTCTCGACCAGTAGTAAGGGACCCGAAAGTTATCTGCAATGTTGCTTCCAGAAGATCAAACATATCGTCTGCCGACGATTCCTTTGGATTAAACATCTCTGTTTTGCTGTCTACATTTGTCAATACCCAGAAAAATGTTTTGTCAAGTGTTATTGCAATGAACACTAAAGTTTGCTCTTTCGTCAAACTGTGAATCAAGTTGCTGAGGCTATTCTCATTAAGTGGCTCAAACTTCTCTTCAATGGCATAATTCTTTGATAACAATTCCCTCAATACGCGGGCACGTCCTCGCTCTGCTGCTAATAAAGCAACAAGGTTCCTCCCGAGTTCAATCAGTAAATAACTGTGCCATTTGTAACAACTAAAATAGCCGCAGAACATCTCACCGACAGAGAGTTTATACTCATCCGTCAAATGCTCAAGTTCACTTTCGAAGCACTTGACACTTTCAGCAGAAACGTCGCATGCCTTTTGGATGTCTCCTCCTGAAGACCAACTAGCAGCTAAGCGCGTAAGCGTAAAAGACATCGGAACCTTTCTGGCTCCCACTTCCCTGATAATTTCCATAACTTGCTCTTTGTATTCAGTTGCCTTGTCTTTTTGGCCGAGAGCAAGGTATATATCGGAGAGCCAAATGCAGGCGTTTTCCTTAACCTGTCTGTCTCCTATTGAATTGCTTATTTCAAGAGCTCTTTCAAAGTACTTGATTGCTTCGTCATATTGCTCTAAAATACCAAAGTGGGTACCGATGGCGGCGCAACAAATCCCTTCACTTTCGCAGTCATTTGTTTCTTTACAAATTTGAAGCGTTTTTTGGAGCAATTCTAATGATTTGTTTTCTTTCTTCCCAATCCCGCCAGAAGCGATAGCTTCCCGATATAGCATTGCCGCTCTTGCGGAACCATCTCCAGTTTCGTCACTAAGTTTAAGTGCTTCGTCTCGTATCTGCTGAGATTCCTCTAACTTATCAAGGTAAGTTAACACTTTACTGAGGTAGAATAAGGCCATTGTTTCCATCTCTTTATTTCCAATTTCCTTGGCAATTTTAATTGTCATCAGTTGGCACTCCTTTGCTTTTTCATATTGACCGAGGTCATGATTTATTTGTCCAAGATAGCAGTAAACTGCTCCTTCATATTTTACATCTCCAGTTTCCTTGCTTACTTGAAGTGCTTTATCGAGATATTTAATCGCTTTGTCATAACGGCAAAGGGCTTCAAACGCACAAAAAATAAGGTAGTAAGACCTTCGTTCTCCTTTTTTGTCTACGATGCTCTTGCTTATCTTTAAAGCACGTTTAGCATTCGCTTTTGTCTCACTGTAGTTTCCTATAAAAAAGTAGGTGGTAGCAAGGGCATGGTAGGTATACACGGTAAACTCAACTGGACTTGGCAAATTTATGTCTTCCAAGAACTTGTTCAGCGTCAGCCACTCTTTGAAAAATTCTATCGCTGCATGGTAACGGCCGGTGTTCACCAAAAAATGTGGCACTATAGAAAGAATCATCATTGCTAACCCGAACCCAAAGTGGATCATGATTACGTGGGCGATTCTAAGTAAACAATATAAAGAAAGGTGTTAAAAATATTTAGTAAATTAACCCCTTCTGGCGGCTGGTATATTGGAGGATAATTGCCTGAGCCTGATAGATTGTCCGAAAAATAAACATTTAGCCGTTCGGACAATTCTTCAGCCAAGGGCATTACCGTATTTTCTCAAATAAACGCCGGGGGCGTTTATTTAAAACTCGGCCTCTGAGACCCGGCGTTTAGTTTGAGAGAGGTTCCCTCTTACATGCTTATGTTATATAGGCAATTGTGTTGGCCCAAGATAGGATTTGAATTTTTATCAGTTATGAATGTGAAATCTTAATGCTTGTGTACAGTTGCGAGTGGCGACTTTATTGTCAGATCTTAATGCTTCTGTACTACATTGCGAGTGACCGCATTCATACAGATCATTGATTGCTTCTAAGAGTAAACCTGAGGCACATAAAATAAAATAAAAATTAGATGACATTTTCTCAAAGTAGAGTAAAATATAATATGTCAGTCAATGTGAATTTTCCTGATGAGACTGAGAAAGGTTCTTTCCTACATTTTTACATGTATGTTATATAGGCAATTGTGTTGCCCTAAGAAAGGATTTTTGATTTTTAACAGTTATGAATGTAAGATCTTTATGCTTTTGTACAGTTGCGAGTGGCGACTTTATTGTCAGATCTTTATGCTTAAAATAGGCTTTATGCTTAAAATAGGCAATTGTGTTGGCCTGAGATAGCGCCTCCCTTGTAAAAATTTTACCGCGATCGCGCCGCGAATCGCGGCGCGTTTTTGGCCGCCGCGATTGGCGCGATCGCGCCGCGATTGAGCTTGGATCGCGCCGCGATTCGCGCCGCGATTCGTGCCGCGATTCGTGCCGCGATTCGTGCCGCGATTCGCGCCGCGTTTTTGGCCGCCGCGATTGGCGCGATCGCGCCGCGATTGAGCTTGGATCGCGCCGCGATTCGCGCCGCGATCGGCTTGGATCGCGCCGCGTTTTTGGCCGCCGCGATTCTCGCATCGCGGCGCGATGGGTCGGGAATCGCGCCGCGATTTGGCTTGAATCGCGCCGCGATCGCACCTAAATCTATACATTTAAAAACAATTATCTTGGCGTTTTGCATACCGACAAAACAAACACACAGACTGTATCGAAACAACATCATTTATTTACAGAAGCTTACAGAAAAAGACGGCCAGTTTCGCTGCCGAGCACAATTAAATTTCGCAAAGCCGGAGAGCGTGATTGAGTCTTTAGTTTACAAGCAAATAAGTGAACAGTTCTTCTGCAAAATGTGAACAACACATACATAACGGCAACTAACCTTTTACTCGTGCTCAAGCGAAAGAAGATGCAATGATGTGATCTACCAAACGAGCGAACTATCTCTTGCATCTGCGAAGTAGCCGAACCGTCGAAGATGCGCTTTCTTTTCCCCGAAGCTTTTTTTAAATAATACAACATTTAAGTCCCAAGCATCAACAGGCACAACTATGCATTGAATGGTCCTTACCGTCAAAATGTTTTCCTCTTTCCACTGTTCGAGTTTTGCATTTTTTTTAAGTTCACAGTTTAGCTGTAGTTCAGTCAACAAAGTCCATGACGAAGCGACGAAGCGCTAGCTGTTGAAATTATAAACAAGCAGTCGCTCGAATTAACAAAACAAATTCTAGCAGTTTTCACAGAGACGCTTTTCCCTCAAGTTAGGTCGCTTCTAAACTCTTGTTATTAACAGAAGCAGCTAAAAAAGAACACATTTTTCCAGTCCTGATTGTGAAGAGAAAACATACCAACTTTCTCGAAATAAAATTTCTTTTCTGCTTGGGATGGCGTAGCGATTGCGTGTACTATGCACTACGTGACCTAACTCAGCCAATCGTAACGCTCAGTTCACGACACCTTGGGCAAAAGGCGGGAAAGGACTTCGATGTGTGTGGTCTACGATCGTGGTCTACGGGAAGGTAAATATAAAGCTCTAAAAAAAGCTCATTCTGACAGCCTCTTCGGAGCCACAATTAAATTAAATGCCATAGAGGATTTTTCAATGCAAAAAACGCAATTGCAGCGAATTCCTGATTGTATTTGCATTTGAAGAAAATGGCCGACAGAAATTTGTCATTGGATTGCTCAAAGGTATTAAGGCTCCTCAAAGATAAGAAAAGAAAGAAACAAAGTGTTTGAAAAGATTAAAAAACGGACTGTTAAGAAAAATAAAAATAAAAATTCTTATCTTTTAATTTATCTTTACTCATTATCACGCGCCGCTTTGTCGCGCCAGTTCGTCTAGACTAAAACTAAATAAAACTTTTCTCGTGGGAATCACGTCCTCACGGCTCACCGTCACGTAATAAAATGTTTTTCGACATTTTAAATCAAACTAGTTTTATAACTACTTTGATTAGTACTTAAAGTTTATTTCATCAATACAAGCCATGATTTGCGTTACGACCACAGCATGATTTGTGAGAGTTTCAAAGCATATTGACTTTCTCCCGGTGATCGAGAAGTGAGTTCTCGCCGGGAACACTTCCCAAGATTTATTCCAGCCCCCCAAATCGCGGTGCGGTGGTAATCAATCGCGCCGCGATCGCACTCATCACGCCGCGATCGCGACTATCGCGGCAATCGCGGCGCGATCGCGACATTCGCGGCGCGATCGCAACTATCGCGGCGCGTTCGCGTTCATTTACAATCGCGTCACGCACGATCGCGTCGCGATGACAACAAATCGCGGCGCGATCGCGTCAGTCGCGGCGCGATCGCGACATTCGCGGCGCGATCGCGGTAAAATTTTTACAAGGGGGCCTGGTCTGGATTTTTAACAGTCAAGAATGTGAGATCTTTAGGCTTTTGTACAGTTGCGAGTGGCAACTTTTTTGTCATATCTTAATGCTTTTGTTCTATTGTGAGTGACTGCATTCATAGAGATCATTGATTGCTTCTAAGAGTAAACCTCAGAATCACAAAAAAAAAAATTTAGGTGACATTTTCTCAAAGTAGAGTAAAATATGTCAGTCAATGTGAATTTTCCTGATGAGACTGAGAGAGGTTCCCTCTTACATGCTTATGTTATATAGGCAATTGTGTTGGCCCAAGATAGGATTTGAATTTTTATCAGTTATGAATGTGAAATCTTAATGCTTGTGTACAGTTGCGAGTGGCGACTTTATTGTCAGATCTTAATGCTTCTGTACTACATTGCGAGTGACCGCATTCAAACAGATCATTGATTGCTTCTAAGAGTAAACCTGAGGCACATAAAAATTAAATAAAAATTTGATGACATTTTCTCAAAGTAGAGTAAAATATAATATGTCAGTCAATGTGAATTTTCCTGATGAGACTGAGAAAGGTTCTTTCCTACATTTTTACATGTATGTTATATAGGAAATTGTGTTGCCCTAAGAAAGGATTTTTGATTTTTAACAGTTATGAATGTAAGATCTTTATGCTTTTGTACAGTTGCGAGTGGCGACTTTATTGTCAGATCTTTATGCTTCTGTACTATTGTGAGTGACCGCATTCATAAAGATCACTGATTGCTTCTAAGAGTAAACCTGAGGCACATAAATTAAAAATTCAAAGTAGAGTAAAATATAATATGTCAGTCAATGTGAATTTTCCTGATGAGACTGAGAAAGGTTTTCTCCTACATGTACATGTTTATGTTATATACATGTAGGCAATTGTGTTGGCCCAAGATAATTAAGGTTTGGATTTTTAACAGTTATGAATGCAAGATCTTTATGCTTTTGAGGCACATAAAAAATAATTTCAGGTGACATTTACTCAAAGTAGAGTGAAATATAACCTACATCAGTCAATGTGAATTTTCCCTGAGGAGGGGAGGTTCTGTCCTACATGTTTATGTTATATAGGCAATTGTGTTAGCCCGAGATAGGGTTTGAATTTTTTACCATTATGAGCATGAGATTTGTCAGTTTGCAAGGGGTGAATTTATTCTCAGAGCTTTTTAAGCTTCTGTACTATTGCGAGTGACTACATTGTATTCATAAGGGGATTTGGAGTTTCAACTATTATGAGTGTGAGATCTTTATGCTTTTGAACAGATATTTACTGCAGCTTCTTTTAGACCTTTACAACTGCTAATGTAAGTAATATCTTATATTATTGTTTTTTTAGGAATTAACAAGACAAAGAGCTGCTCTTAAAAGCTGACTGAAAATGAGGTGCCAATCATGAAAAGGGAAGGGCTGCAGAAATTTTAATTTTTGAGGCATTGTGCCTAGAAACATACCAGTAATTGCATCTTTTTCTGTGAGTATGCTGTGCCAGAACTGTTGGCCTCAGTACTGAACACATGGATAGAGTAATTCAACTCAGATTTCATGAAATAGAAGTAAGGCATCATCATAAGACACTGATTCCATTATTTTGTTGACTATTGTGAATCAACAATTGAAACATTGAATTTTGTGTTTCATTGTGTCCATCATTTAGTGTTGTTTCACAGGGTGATTAGGAAAACCACACTTAATTTATTGTTATATTATGAAGTGATGTCATTATGTTTGTTTTATATCATAAACTGTGCCATGCACATTGCATTTTACAAAATGTACATAAAACAGTCAATGGATTAGATAGTTTGCTCAGTGGCCTTGCCAAATTGTTGTTGTTATGTTGCTTATTTGAACCAGGATCAACAAACTAAAAAATTAAGAAAAAATAAGTAAACAATCAGTTTTTGGTGGTACTAAGGAAGGGTTCTGCATCTACCGGTATTTAGAATTTGACTACCCCATCATTCTAACCACCAATAGTTTAAGAGTATATTGCTTCTGTGCACTATATATAAGGGTGTGTAAACACAGGCCTGCTTCCACTAATGGAATCAGGCCTGAATGCTTCACAGCTGGCTTCGCAGATCCAGTGATTGAATAATTTATTTGAGACTTGTCCCAAGACATTCAAAAAATATTTATAACTACTATGTGGGAGGTGCGGTGGCCTAATGGTTAGCGCACTCGACACCGAGTCGAACAGCCTGGGTGGGGCGCTACGTTGTGTTCTTTGGCAATACACTTTGCTCTCACAGTGCCTCTCTCCACCCGGTGTATAAATGGGTACCGGCGAATTTACTGCTGGGGGGTAACCCTGCGATGGACTAGCATCCCATCCAGGGGGGGAGTAGCAATACTCCTAGTCGCTTAATGCTACGGAAACCGGGATAAGCTCTGGCTGAATGGGCCTCATGGCCCGGACACAGACTTTACATAAAATACTGTATTTATTCGATTAAGCGCCCTGGCCGCTTATTAAATTTTCAGACCTTGGGAGTGGGTTCTTATTCAAGGTGGGCGCTAATTTGAGGTTGGGCGCTTAATCAAATAAATCCGCTATTTAATTTAATAAAAAAAAAATTAGCCAGTCTCATCTGACAGCAAAAAATTTTACTGTATTCATTTTTATTGTACGTATTTATAAACGACTGTTTAAAACACTTTATGTGACTATTTGTAATTTATGTAGGGAAGTAAGACAAAATAAAGAAATAAACAAATAAAAAAAATATTGGTTTCACTGTATATGTTTGTCCACAGCATGCTTCTGGTGCTCCCCCCTCCCCCGGCCCCACCCTTTTTTTTAGCAATTTGTATCATTTAGAATGCATCAAAAGGTGAAGCAAGGCTAATTAAAGGTGATTGTGAAACTTTTGTTGGACTTTAATGGGAATAAAACACACATTAAAGATGACTATGAAACTTTTGTTGGACATTAATGAGAATAAAACACAATTAAAAGATGGATGTGAAACTTTTGTTGGACATTAATGAGAATTAAACACACATTAAAGATGACTGTGAAGCTTTTGTTGTACATTTTAATGAGAATTAAAGGTAAACTAAAGATGGTTTTTGGAGACCTTACCAAAAAGTTAAAGGTAAACTAATTGTATCTTTATTGGCCATTTATGAGAGCCTTTTAAAGCCTATGAAATGATTCTTTGAGTTAGCTTTTATCTTAAAATGCAATTTGTATGAAATGGTTCATTAGTATACCTTTATTTCATAAATAAAAGTTCATTAAAGGTACATTTAAAGTCTTTCCTAATGAAATTAAATGTGGTTTAAATACTTCAAATGTACAACTTTAATCTACCTTTAAAAGCAATTAAATCCGTTATTTCGTCCTGTGAATAATTATATACCTTATTGCGGGCCCAAGAGAGGCCCGTAACCCTTATCTTGACAGTGACCAGCGGATTGCGTATGACGCGTGCGCGCCACGTTTATAAAAGACTAGCTGCAAAGCGGAAGTTGAAAATTTTGTTCTTCCACCAAGAACGATCAGAATGCGAAAAATGTGTCAATCACAACAGTTTGTCGAAACACCGGAAGTTGAAAATCTGTTCATCAAGACGATAAGAATGCGAAAAATGTGTCAATGTCAACAGTTTGTCACATAAGATCGAGGCTTCTGTCACATGGAAGAAACATTACGTTTTGCAGACGTTGTTCAGGCGTTGGTTTTGAGAAAATTTGCTGTGATTGTATCACAGATAAACCAGAGCAAAACGAATGATTCCAACAACAGTTATTTAATCTCGAAAAATTCCTTACAACACTGACAACATAGCGAGTTCGCCGACAGAGGAAAATCACATCTTAATTGCACCGCGTGCTCGATTAAATCATGCATTCCTCCCGTGACGCGTTACTTTTGTCCAGTGATTTGTCAATTATCAATCCGTAATCTTCCACCATGAACGGTTAATGCAAAAGGATCCGAAAATGTATCGTTCAAACACTGGGAAGTTGAGAATTTTTTTTCCTCCACAAAGAACGATTAGAATCCGAAAACAAAAGTTTGTCGAGGCCCGCACTTTCTGACCTGTGGTTACCACTAGTTATAGGAAATTAACGCTTCATGAAATTAACGCGAATTTCAAAAATTCGCGTTAATTTAAGTCGCGTTAATTTTTGTTAACGTTAATTTCCGCGCCGTTAATTAAGTGGAGCGTTAATTTCCATGACCTTAATTTCCATTATTTTGGTCCCAATTTTTCGATACAGTCCAGACGTTCTTGACTGCAAGGAAAAGACATTATTTCATCAGGGTGGAAATCTGCTGTTATCACTGAAACAGCGAAGAACGTTCGAGGCGGTCAGATTCCTTCGCCTAACCCCTACGTCGAGGATTATACGCCTAGTGTTGAAATAAACGTGTTCTTGTTGTCTCAACAAGTTTTTTTCTTTGTGTTCGTCGCGTTAATTTCCTTCATTTTGAAATGTCCCCCCCTCTTTCGCGTTAATTTCCTTTATTGGAAAGTAATTTTTCCTTCAATTCGCGTTAATTTAAGTCGCGTTAATTTCAAATACCTTAATTAACACAAACGTTAATTTCCTATAATAAGGTAAATCAAAGTGACCTAAACGAAAATCACATCGGTGTTATTTTCATTTGGCTCCGTGACGCACGTTATGACGTCAGAGCAGTTGACATTGTTAATATTTGCGTGCGCTTACGTGCAACACAAAAACTTGTATTAACCTTCTCTTTATCGAAGCTATTAATATAACACGATGATTTATGGCTGGGTTTCGTTAATCGTGCAGTGCTTTGTCAATAAATATGTGTTTTCTTATCAATTTCACTTTCGATACAAGGGATGCGTATGAAGTATATTTATATCACGGAACAACGGAAAGAGTGTAATATAAGGTATAGTATTGGTTAAAAATATTCCAAAAGATGGAACTTGGCTGGCATACTAAGTGTCAAATAGAAGTCGAAGGCGATTCCTTGATATTTCAGTGCTGTTAGAGCAACAGAAACAATAGACTTCTGTTCGTCAGGTTACAGATTACACACTACTTAGCACTGCCGTCCCAAAAGGGCTCAAACGAAACACAAAAAGACAGATAGATTGCTTAACCTAATTGGGCTACATTAACACAAACCTTAATAGATGTTTTCTGGAGTATATTCCCCGCACTTATTCCAGTGTTAACTGCACGGAACGATGTAGACTTGAACGACCATCAGCAATGATTTTCGAATAACTACATCATATAATTAGCGGCAGAACAATGGCGTGACACCATATTTTGATAGGTTATTGGTATTGCGACACGTCACGCGATATGGTGCACGTCACGAACAAATGCCTTTTCGTTATATAGTGAAGCACACAGGTTATGCACAGCGACAGGAGACAGCGAATTACATTACAGTAAATACGCCTTATCACAGTTTTCGACGCCATTTTGACGAGTAGCTAGGCAAAGCGGGTAGAAATTACAGTATTTGTATGGGAATTCCACGGCAAATATCTTTTAAAAAATTGAATTCTGGACAACTTATGAATTGTAAAGTTAAGATACTAGGCAAAAGTTTTTATTCACCAAGTTTGAAGGATGTAGCGGGGCTAGAAAGCATTCAGTTCCGTTTTTAATTTCCCATACATTTGTCTATATTTTTTTTCCCGCGAACCGCGTCAACTCACCGAACTGGAACGTAAATCTGCAGAGAAAATACAGACAAATGTATGGGAAATTAAAAACGTAACTGAACGCTTTCTAGCCCAGCGACATCATTTTCATATGAATGGTTTCGCAAGTAGACTCGTTTTGAAACAGAAGTAAACTCAGAAAAGGACTATTAGACCTGGGTTCCATCCATTGTATAAATCTGTCACGGCCAGACAATTGATTGGTCAGACATAAAATAAGAGCTAACGGGTAAATCTGAAGAATAGGCTGATCACTTTAGGTTTAAACTATTTATCTTAACGTTTATAATGTGTGTTTCTTTGTCAAGTGAAATTACATTTCCTGGCCATCCATAACAAGAAATTAAGCCATCAAGACAAGCAGTTGTTGTGATGAAATGGTGCACATAGTTCCGTGTACCTTTTCTAAAAAAGAGAAGTTTTTAGTTGAGTGTGGAAAGAAATCTAAAATTGCTTCAGTTTGGTTTTTGTTGTAACTGGCAATCTGCGATTGGTTTAAAAATAACTTGCGCCACTTAGCCTACTCGACAAATCAGATGCAAAAACAAAACCAATCGCGACGTACTCGTGCGTGATTTCTCGCTCTTGGCGCCGGTTGCGTGTATTCCACATGTATTTGCTTCGTGCTTTTATTGGTTCAATGTGGTGAGTACATTTGTTGTCACTGATAGACTGTGCGAATCCCTCTATTTTCTCGTATTTTTCTTCAATCATTGAACGCAGGAATTGAAAGCTACTCTAATACTGAACGTTCATAATTATGGACTTCTGACAAAAAAATAGGAATAAAAATCTTAAACTCAAGAAAACATCTAAATTGCAAATTGATAAAGGTTACGAGAAATGTTCCAATCTGCTACAAAAGTGAAATTTAAAACGCACAGACAAGGTTACCACGCGTAAGGTATCGATAAAAAATCTCCCAAATTACTAAAGTTAGTTTGCGAAACAATGATCTAACGTACACGTAGTCAGGCAGTATAATAATATGAAGAATAACCTTAAAATTGCTGGCTGGCAGACATGCTAATGAGCCAATACCTCCTTTAGCTTCCTTTGTAAAAGTTAAATTAACAACGCGTCACAAAAAGTATTTAAATTTCCAGGAAAAGTTACTCGTGCCATGCTCTTCTATGCCCTACATCGATCACAAACTGAAGCACTCATGCAAATAAAACAAATGTTGTAAACAAAGATCCGCCTCTCTTTTTAACTCTATTAACGCGGGTTTTCACTTACGCTTGCGCTGATGGGCGCCGTAAACAAACTTATTAACGACCGGCATGTACGTAGTCTCTTTTGAGTTAGTTCACTTTCAATTTTCAGATTACTTTCACAATAAGGGTTGAACGTATAAAACTATACCCTGAGATTTGTAAGACGAGAAACGTTCTGAGTCGACACTGTTCCGTGTTCTGCGCCAGTTTCTTTGCTTAAGCTTTACACTAAAAAAACCTACAAGCTTCCTAATAAATCCACTGTAACGTCATCTCCAATCAGAACAAATGGTGCCCAGTCACTCACGCTGTACTTCTTGGAGTCTCTCATCCACTTCATGGACTGGTGAAGAGCTTCACTTGCACTCAGTTTATCACGCACCAGATGCCCGTAGAAACGAATCATGAACTCTTTGGTGGAATCGTCATTCAGGAGCCACAGGGAAACCAGGACTGAACGAGCTCCAGATGCAATGAAGGCACGTGCGATACCCACCACTCCCTCTGCTTGCATGATCTTTCCGCGACCACTGTGACAACAGCTGAGCACAACCAGCTTGGCTCGGATGCCAACCTTTGAGATGTCTTCCATGGTCAGCACGAAGTCTTCTTTGCTTGGCACTCGAGGAGAAGATGGGTTTGGCGCACAAGCGATCTCTCCTCTTTTCGCATCACCATGGGCAGCGATGTGAATCAGACAGACATTATTTATCCTTCGTAGCACTTCTTCCTTTGTTGCCTGCTCGCCCAGCAGTGGCGAAACGTTTAAGAGTTCGGCAATTTCTTTTGCCTCCTGTCTAGCCGCCGGTAATTGTCCCAATTCTCTCACTCTACTTACGTCTGGATCGCCTACGATCAGCGCTCCAGTCTGGCTGTGAAAATCTGCTGGGCTGTCAAGAATAAGCTTGAGTGTTGCTAAAGAAGGAGCGATTCGGATCCTGCATTTTTCAGACAAGAATTTTCCATTAGCATCTTGCAGTGAGGCAAAAGGAATCATAAACATGGATCCTTCAGGGACGATTACAACCTCTCGACCCTCAATACGATCGGCAAATGGAGCTATTAGCATGTCGTAAAGCTTGTGTGGTGTATTCCTTGCGTTGTCTCCATTTTCCTCGTCGTCCAATTCTATAAGACGTTTTCCTTCCCTTCCTCTGCCTTCTTCCTCGTTAGATGTAGACTCCGAGTAATAAAATGCTGATAACGAACGGTCTTCACAATCGATGTCTCGACCAGTAGTAAGGGACCCGAAAGTTATCTGCAATGTTGCTTCCAGAAGATCAAACATATCGTCTGCCGACGATTCCTTTGGATTAAACATCTCTGTTTTGCTGTCTACATTTGTCAATACCCAGAAAAATGTTTTGTCAAGTGTTATTGCAATGAACACTAAAGTTTGCTCTTTCGTCAAACTGTGAATCAAGTTGCTGAGGCTATTCTCATTAAGTGGCTCAAACTTCTCTTCAATGGCATAATTCTTTGATAACAATTCCCTCAATACGCGGGCACGTCCTCGCTCTGCTGCTAATAAAGCAACAAGGTTCCTCCCGAGTTCAATCAGTAAATAACTGTGCCATTTGTAACAACTAAAATAGCCGCAGAACATCTCACCGACAGAGAGTTTATACTCATCCGTCAAATGCTCAAGTTCACTTTCGAAGCACTTGACACTTTCAGCAGAAACGTCGCATGCCTTTTGGATGTCTCCTCCTGAAGACCAACTAGCAGCTAAGCGCGTAAGCGTAAAAGACATCGGAACCTTTCTGGCTCCCACTTCCCTGATAATTTCCATAACTTGCTCTTTGTATTCAGTTGCCTTGTCTTTTTGGCCGAGAGCAAGGTATATATCGGAGAGCCAAATGCAGGCGTTTTCCTTAACCTGTCTGTCTCCTATTGAATTGCTTATTTCAAGAGCTCTTTCAAAGTACTTGATTGCTTCGTCATATTGCTCTAAAATACCAAAGTGGGTACCGATGGCGGCGCAACAAATCCCTTCACTTTCGCAGTCATTTGTTTCTTTACAAATTTGAAGCGTTTTTTGGAGCAATTCTAATGATTTGTTTTCTTTCTTCCCAATCCCGCCAGAAGCGATAGCTTCCCGATATAGCATTGCCGCTCTTGCGGAACCATCTCCAGTTTCGTCACTAAGTTTAAGTGCTTCGTCTCGTATCTGCTGAGATTCCTCTAACTTATCAAGGTAAGTTAACACTTTACTGAGGTAGAATAAGGCCATTGTTTCCATCTCTTTATTTCCAATTTCCTTGGCAATTTTAATTGTCATCAGTTGGCACTCCTTTGCTTTTTCATATTGACCGAGGTCATGATTTATTTGTCCAAGATAGCAGTAAACTGCTCCTTCATATTTTACATCTCCAGTTTCCTTGCTTACTTGAAGTGCTTTATCGAGATATTTAATCGCTTTGTCATAACGGCAAAGGGCTTCAAACGCACAAAAAATAAGGTAGTAAGACCTTCGTTCTCCTTTTTTGTCTACGATGCTCTTGCTTATCTTTAAAGCACGTTTAGCATTCGCTTTTGTCTCACTGTAGTTTCCTATAAAAAAGTAGGTGGTAGCAAGGGCATGGTAGGTATACACGGTAAACTCAACTGGACTTGGCAAATTTATGTCTTCCAAGAACTTGTTCAGCGTCAGCCACTCTTTGAAAAATTCTATCGCTGCATGGTAACGGCCGGTGTTCACCAAAAAATGTGGCACTATAGAAAGAATCATCATTGCTAACCCGAACCCAAAGTGGATCATGATTACGTGGGCGATTCTAAGTAAACAATATAAAGAAAGGTGTTAAAAATATTTAGTAAATTAACCCCTTCTGGCGGCTGGTATATTGGAGGATAATTGCCTGAGCCTGATAGATTGTCCGAAAAATAAACATTTAGCCGTTCGGACAATTCTTCAGCCAAGGGCATTACCGTATTTTCTCAAATAAACGCCGGGGGCGTTTATTTAAAACTCGGCCTCTGAGACCCGGCGTTTAGTTTGAGAGAGGTTCCCTCTTACATGCTTATGTTATATAGGCAATTGTGTTGGCCCAAGATAGGATTTGAATTTTTATCAGTTATGAATGTGAAATCTTAATGCTTGTGTACAGTTGCGAGTGGCGACTTTATTGTCAGATCTTAATGCTTCTGTACTACATTGCGAGTGACCGCATTCATACAGATCATTGATTGCTTCTAAGAGTAAACCTGAGGCACATAAAATAAAATAAAAATTAGATGACATTTTCTCAAAGTAGAGTAAAATATAATATGTCAGTCAATGTGAATTTTCCTGATGAGACTGAGAAAGGTTCTTTCCTACATTTTTACATGTATGTTATATAGGCAATTGTGTTGCCCTAAGAAAGGATTTTTGATTTTTAACAGTTATGAATGTAAGATCTTTATGCTTTTGTACAGTTGCGAGTGGCGACTTTATTGTCAGATCTTTATGCTTAAAATAGGCTTTATGCTTAAAATAGGCAATTGTGTTGGCCTGAGATAGCGCCTCCCTTGTAAAAATTTTACCGCGATCGCGCCGCGAATCGCGGCGCGTTTTTGGCCGCCGCGATTGGCGCGATCGCGCCGCGATTGAGCTTGGATCGCGCCGCGATTCGCGCCGCGATTCGTGCCGCGATTCGTGCCGCGATTCGCGCCGCGTTTTTGGCCGCCGCGATTGGCGCGATCGCGCCGCGATTGAGCTTGGATCGCGCCGCGATTCGCGCCGCGATCGGCTTGGATCGCGCCGCGTTTTTGGCCGCCGCGATTCTCGCATCGCGGCGCGATGGGTCGGGAATCGCGCCGCGATTTGGCTTGAATCGCGCCGCGATCGCACCTAAATCTATACATTTAAAAACAATTATCTTGGCGTTTTGCATACCGACAAAACAAACACACAGACTGTATCGAAACAACATCATTTATTTACAGAAGCTTACAGAAAAAGACGGCCAGTTTCGCTGCCGAGCACAATTAAATTTCGCAAAGCCGGAGAGCGTGATTGAGTCTTTAGTTTACAAGCAAATAAGTGAACAGTTCTTCTGCAAAATGTGAACAACACATACATAACGGCAACTAACCTTTTACTCGTGCTCAAGCGAAAGAAGATGCAATGATGTGATCTACCAAACGAGCGAACTATCTCTTGCATCTGCGAAGTAGCCGAACCGTCGAAGATGCGCTTTCTTTTCCCCGAAGCTTTTTTTAAATAATACAACATTTAAGTCCCAAGCATCAACAGGCACAACTATGCATTGAATGGTCCTTACCGTCAAAATGTTTTCCTCTTTCCACTGTTCGAGTTTTGCATTTTTTTTAAGTTCACAGTTTAGCTGTAGTTCAGTCAACAAAGTCCATGACGAAGCGACGAAGCGCTAGCTGTTGAAATTATAAACAAGCAGTCGCTCGAATTAACAAAACAAATTCTAGCAGTTTTCACAGAGACGCTTTTCCCTCAAGTTAGGTCGCTTCTAAACTCTTGTTATTAACAGAAGCAGCTAAAAAAGAACACATTTTTCCAGTCCTGATTGTGAAGAGAAAACATACCAACTTTCTCGAAATAAAATTTCTTTTCTGCTTGGGATGGCGTAGCGATTGCGTGTACTATGCACTACGTGACCTAACTCAGCCAATCGTAACGCTCAGTTCACGACACCTTGGGCAAAAGGCGGGAAAGGACTTCGATGTGTGTGGTCTACGATCGTGGTCTACGGGAAGGTAAATATAAAGCTCTAAAAAAAGCTCATTCTGACAGCCTCTTCGGAGCCACAATTAAATTAAATGCCATAGAGGATTTTTCAATGCAAAAAACGCAATTGCAGCGAATTCCTGATTGTATTTGCATTTGAAGAAAATGGCCGACAGAAATTTGTCATTGGATTGCTCAAAGGTATTAAGGCTCCTCAAAGATAAGAAAAGAAAGAAACAAAGTGTTTGAAAAGATTAAAAAACGGACTGTTAAGAAAAATAAAAATAAAAATTCTTATCTTTTAATTTATCTTTACTCATTATCACGCGCCGCTTTGTCGCGCCAGTTCGTCTAGACTAAAACTAAATAAAACTTTTCTCGTGGGAATCACGTCCTCACGGCTCACCGTCACGTAATAAAATGTTTTTCGACATTTTAAATCAAACTAGTTTTATAACTACTTTGATTAGTACTTAAAGTTTATTTCATCAATACAAGCCATGATTTGCGTTACGACCACAGCATGATTTGTGAGAGTTTCAAAGCATATTGACTTTCTCCCGGTGATCGAGAAGTGAGTTCTCGCCGGGAACACTTCCCAAGATTTATTCCAGCCCCCCAAATCGCGGTGCGGTGGTAATCAATCGCGCCGCGATCGCACTCATCACGCCGCGATCGCGACTATCGCGGCAATCGCGGCGCGATCGCGACATTCGCGGCGCGATCGCAACTATCGCGGCGCGTTCGCGTTCATTTACAATCGCGTCACGCACGATCGCGTCGCGATGACAACAAATCGCGGCGCGATCGCGTCAGTCGCGGCGCGATCGCGACATTCGCGGCGCGATCGCGGTAAAATTTTTACAAGGGGGCCTGGTCTGGATTTTTAACAGTCAAGAATGTGAGATCTTTAGGCTTTTGTACAGTTGCGAGTGGCAACTTTTTTGTCATATCTTAATGCTTTTGTTCTATTGTGAGTGACTGCATTCATAGAGATCATTGATTGCTTCTAAGAGTAAACCTCAGAATCACAAAAAAAAAAATTTAGGTGACATTTTCTCAAAGTAGAGTAAAATATGTCAGTCAATGTGAATTTTCCTGATGAGACTGAGAGAGGTTCCCTCTTACATGCTTATGTTATATAGGCAATTGTGTTGGCCCAAGATAGGATTTGAATTTTTATCAGTTATGAATGTGAAATCTTAATGCTTGTGTACAGTTGCGAGTGGCGACTTTATTGTCAGATCTTAATGCTTCTGTACTACATTGCGAGTGACCGCATTCAAACAGATCATTGATTGCTTCTAAGAGTAAACCTGAGGCACATAAAAATTAAATAAAAATTTGATGACATTTTCTCAAAGTAGAGTAAAATATAATATGTCAGTCAATGTGAATTTTCCTGATGAGACTGAGAAAGGTTCTTTCCTACATTTTTACATGTATGTTATATAGGAAATTGTGTTGCCCTAAGAAAGGATTTTTGATTTTTAACAGTTATGAATGTAAGATCTTTATGCTTTTGTACAGTTGCGAGTGGCGACTTTATTGTCAGATCTTTATGCTTCTGTACTATTGTGAGTGACCGCATTCATAAAGATCACTGATTGCTTCTAAGAGTAAACCTGAGGCACATAAATTAAAAATTCAAAGTAGAGTAAAATATAATATGTCAGTCAATGTGAATTTTCCTGATGAGACTGAGAAAGGTTTTCTCCTACATGTACATGTTTATGTTATATACATGTAGGCAATTGTGTTGGCCCAAGATAATTAAGGTTTGGATTTTTAACAGTTATGAATGCAAGATCTTTATGCTTTTGAGGCACATAAAAAATAATTTCAGGTGACATTTACTCAAAGTAGAGTGAAATATAACCTACATCAGTCAATGTGAATTTTCCCTGAGGAGGGGAGGTTCTGTCCTACATGTTTATGTTATATAGGCAATTGTGTTAGCCCGAGATAGGGTTTGAATTTTTTACCATTATGAGCATGAGATTTGTCAGTTTGCAAGGGGTGAATTTATTCTCAGAGCTTTTTAAGCTTCTGTACTATTGCGAGTGACTACATTGTATTCATAAGGGGATTTGGAGTTTCAACTATTATGAGTGTGAGATCTTTATGCTTTTGAACAGATATTTACTGCAGCTTCTTTTAGACCTTTACAACTGCTAATGTAAGTAATATCTTATATTATTGTTTTTTTAGGAATTAACAAGACAAAGAGCTGCTCTTAAAAGCTGACTGAAAATGAGGTGCCAATCATGAAAAGGGAAGGGCTGCAGAAATTTTAATTTTTGAGGCATTGTGCCTAGAAACATACCAGTAATTGCATCTTTTTCTGTGAGTATGCTGTGCCAGAACTGTTGGCCTCAGTACTGAACACATGGATAGAGTAATTCAACTCAGATTTCATGAAATAGAAGTAAGGCATCATCATAAGACACTGATTCCATTATTTTGTTGACTATTGTGAATCAACAATTGAAACATTGAATTTTGTGTTTCATTGTGTCCATCATTTAGTGTTGTTTCACAGGGTGATTAGGAAAACCACACTTAATTTATTGTTATATTATGAAGTGATGTCATTATGTTTGTTTTATATCATAAACTGTGCCATGCACATTGCATTTTACAAAATGTACATAAAACAGTCAATGGATTAGATAGTTTGCTCAGTGGCCTTGCCAAATTGTTGTTGTTATGTTGCTTATTTGAACCAGGATCAACAAACTAAAAAATTAAGAAAAAATAAGTAAACAATCAGTTTTTGGTGGTACTAAGGAAGGGTTCTGCATCTACCGGTATTTAGAATTTGACTACCCCATCATTCTAACCACCAATAGTTTAAGAGTATATTGCTTCTGTGCACTATATATAAGGGTGTGTAAACACAGGCCTGCTTCCACTAATGGAATCAGGCCTGAATGCTTCACAGCTGGCTTCGCAGATCCAGTGATTGAATAATTTATTTGAGACTTGTCCCAAGACATTCAAAAAATATTTATAACTACTATGTGGGAGGTGCGGTGGCCTAATGGTTAGCGCACTCGACACCGAGTCGAACAGCCTGGGTGGGGCGCTACGTTGTGTTCTTTGGCAATACACTTTGCTCTCACAGTGCCTCTCTCCACCCGGTGTATAAATGGGTACCGGCGAATTTACTGCTGGGGGGTAACCCTGCGATGGACTAGCATCCCATCCAGGGGGGGAGTAGCAATACTCCTAGTCGCTTAATGCTACGGAAACCGGGATAAGCTCTGGCTGAATGGGCCTCATGGCCCGGACACAGACTTTACATAAAATACTGTATTTATTCGATTAAGCGCCCTGGCCGCTTATTAAATTTTCAGACCTTGGGAGTGGGTTCTTATTCAAGGTGGGCGCTAATTTGAGGTTGGGCGCTTAATCAAATAAATCCGCTATTTAATTTAATAAAAAAAAAATTAGCCAGTCTCATCTGACAGCAAAAAATTTTACTGTATTCATTTTTATTGTACGTATTTATAAACGACTGTTTAAAACACTTTATGTGACTATTTGTAATTTATGTAGGGAAGTAAGACAAAATAAAGAAATAAACAAATAAAAAAAATATTGGTTTCACTGTATATGTTTGTCCACAGCATGCTTCTGGTGCTCCCCCCCCCCCCCGGCCCCACCCTTTTTTTTTAGCAATTTGTATCATTTAGAATGCATCAAAAGGTGAAGCAAGGCTAATTAAAGGTGATTGTGAAACTTTTGTTGGACTTTAATGGGAATAAAACACACATTAAAGATGACTATGAAACTTTTGTTGGACATTAATGAGAATAAAACACAATTAAAAGATGGATGTGAAACTTTTGTTGGACATTAATGAGAATTAAACACACATTAAAGATGACTGTGAAGCTTTTGTTGTACATTTTAATGAGAATTAAAGGTAAACTAAAGATGGTTTTTGGAGACCTTACCAAAAAGTTAAAGGTAAACTAATTGTATCTTTATTGGCCATTTATGAGAGCCTTTTAAAGCCTATGAAATGATTCTTTGAGTTAGCTTTTATCTTAAAATGCAATTTGTATGAAATGGTTCATTAGTATACCTTTATTTCATAAATAAAAGTTCATTAAAGGTACATTTAAAGTCTTTCCTAATGAAATTAAATGTGGTTTAAATACTTCAAATGTACAACTTTAATCTACCTTTAAAAGCAATTAAATCCGTTATTTCGTCCCGTGAATAATTATATACCTTATTGCGGGCCCAAGAGAGGCCCGTAACCCTTATCTTGACAGTGACCAGCGGATTGCGTATGACGCGTGCGCGCCACGTTTATAAAAGACTAGCTGCAAAGCGGAAGTTGAAAATTTTGTTCTTCCACCAAGAACGATCAGAATGCGAAAAATGTGTCAATCACAACAGTTTGTCGAAACACCGGAAGTTGAAAATCTGTTCATCAAGACGATAAGAATGCGAAAAATGTGTCAATGTCAACAGTTTGTCACATAAGATCGAGGCTTCTGTCACATGGAAGAAACATTACGTTTTGCAGACGTTGTTCAGGCGTTGGTTTTGAGAAAATTTGCTGTGATTGTATCACAGATAAACCAGAGCAAAACGAATGATTCCAACAACAGTTATTTAATCTCGAAAAATTCCTTACAACACTGACAACATAGCGAGTTCGCCGACAGAGGAAAATCACATCTTAATTGCACCGCGTGCTCGATTAAATCATGCATTCCTCCCGTGACGCGTTACTTTTGTCCAGTGATTTGTCAATTATCAATCCGTAATCTTCCACCATGAACGGTTAATGCAAAAGGATCCGAAAATGTATCGTTCAAACACTGGGAAGTTGAGAATTTTTTTCCTCCACAAAGAACGATTAGAATCCGAAAACAAAAGTTTGTCGAGGTCCGCACTTTCTGACCTGTGGTTACCACTAGTTATAGGAAATTAACGCTTCATGAAATTAACGCGAATTTCAAAAATTCGCGTTAATTTAAGTCGCGTTAATTTTTGTTAACGTTAATTTCCGCGCCGTTAATTAAGTGGAGCGTTAATTTCCATGACCTTAATTTCCATTATTTTGGTCCCAATTTTTCGATACAGTCCAGACGTTCTTGACTGCAAGGAAAAGACATTATTTCATCAGGGTGGAAATCTGCTGTTATCACTGAAACAGCGAAGAACGTTCGAGGCGGTCAGATTCCTTCGCCTAACCCCTACGTCGAGGATTATACGCCTAGTGTTGAAATAAACGTGTTCTTGTTGTCTCAACAAGTTTTTTTCTTTGTGTTCGTCGCGTTAATTTCCTTCATTTTGAAATGTCCCCCCCTCTTTCGCGTTAATTTCCTTTATTGGAAAGTAATTTTTCCTTCAATTCGCGTTAATTTAAGTCGCGTTAATTTCAAATACCTTAATTAACACAAACGTTAATTTCCTATAATAAGGTAAATCAAAGTGACCTAAACGAAAATCACATCGGTGTTATTTTCATTTGGCTCCGTGACGCACGTTATGACGTCAGAGCAGTTGACATTGTTAATATTTGCGTGCGCTTACGTGCAACACAAAAACTTGTATTAACCTTCTCTTTATCGAAGCTATTAATATAACACGATGATTTATGGCTGGGTTTCGTTAATCGTGCAGTGCTTTGTCAATAAATATGTGTTTTCTTATCAATTTCACTTTCGATACAAGGGATGCGTATGAAGTATATTTATATCACGGAACAACGGAAAGAGTGTAATATAAGGTATAGTATTGGTTAAAAATATTCCAAAAGATGGAACTTGGCTGGCATACTAAGTGTCAAATAGAAGTCGAAGGCGATTCCTTGATATTTCAGTGCTGTTAGAGCAACAGAAACAATAGACTTCTGTTCGTCAGGTTACAGATTACACACTACTTAGCACTGCCGTCCCAAAAGGGCTCAAACGAAACACAAAAAGACAGATAGATTGCTTAACCTAATTGGGCTACATTAACACAAACCTTAATAGATGTTTTCTGGAGTATATTCCCCGCACTTATTCCAGTGTTAACTGCACGGAACGATGTAGACTTGAACGACCATCAGCAATGATTTTCGAATAACTACATCATATAATTAGCGGCAGAACAATGGCGTGACACCATATTTTGATAGGTTATTGGTATTGCGACACGTCACGCGATATGGTGCACGTCACGAACAAATGCCTTTTCGTTATATAGTGAAGCACACAGGTTATGCACAGCGACAGGAGACAGCGAATTACATTACAGTAAATACGCCTTATCACAGTTTTCGACGCCATTTTGACGAGTAGCTAGGCAAAGCGGGTAGAAATTACAGTATTTGTATGGGAATTCCACGGCAAATATCTTTTAAAAAATTGAATTCTGGACAACTTATGAATTGTAAAGTTAAGATACTAGGCAAAAGTTTTTATTCACCAAGTTTGAAGGATGTAGCGGGGCTAGAAAGCATTCAGTTCCGTTTTTAATTTCCCATACATTTGTCTATATTTTTTTTCCCGCGAACCGCGTCAACTCACCGAACTGGAACGTAAATCTGCAGAGAAAATACAGACAAATGTATGGGAAATTAAAAACGTAACTGAACGCTTTCTAGCCCAGCGACATCATTTTCATATGAATGGTTTCGCAAGTAGACTCGTTTTGAAACAGAAGTAAACTCAGAAAAGGACTATTAGACCTGGGTTCCATCCATTGTATAAATCTGTCACGGCCAGACAATTGATTGGTCAGACATAAAATAAGAGCTAACGGGTAAATCTGAAGAATAGGCTGATCACTTTAGGTTTAAACTATTTATCTTAACGTTTATAATGTGTGTTTCTTTGTCAAGTGAAATTACATTTCCTGGCCATCCATAACAAGAAATTAAGCCATCAAGACAAGCAGTTGTTGTGATGAAATGGTGCACATAGTTCCGTGTACCTTTTCTAAAAAAGAGAAGTTTTTAGTTGAGTGTGGAAAGAAATCTAAAATTGCTTCAGTTTGGTTTTTGTTGTAACTGGCAATCTGCGATTGGTTTAAAAATAACTTGCGCCACTTAGCCTACTCGACAAATCAGATGCAAAAACAAAACCAATCGCGACGTACTCGTGCGTGATTTCTCGCTCTTGGCGCCGGTTGCGTGTATTCCACATGTATTTGCTTCGTGCTTTTATTGGTTCAATGTGGTGAGTACATTTGTTGTCACTGATAGACTGTGCGAATCCCTCTATTTTCTCGTATTTTTCTTCAATCATTGAACGCAGGAATTGAAAGCTACTCTAATACTGAACGTTCATAATTATGGACTTCTGACAAAAAAATAGGAATAAAAATCTTAAACTCAAGAAAACATCTAAATTGCAAATTGATAAAGGTTACGAGAAATGTTCCAATCTGCTACAAAAGTGAAATTTAAAACGCACAGACAAGGTTACCACGCGTAAGGTATCGATAAAAAATCTCCCAAATTACTAAAGTTAGTTTGCGAAACAATGATCTAACGTACACGTAGTCAGGCAGTATAATAATATGAAGAATAACCTTAAAATTGCTGGCTGGCAGACATGCTAATGAGCCAATACCTCCTTTAGCTTCCTTTGTAAAAGTTAAATTAACAACGCGTCACAAAAAGTATTTAAATTTCCAGGAAAAGTTACTCGTGCCATGCTCTTCTATGCCCTACATCGATCACAAACTGAAGCACTCATGCAAATAAAACAAATGTTGTAAACAAAGATCCGCCTCTCTTTTTAACTCTATTAACGCGGGTTTTCACTTACGCTTGCGCTGATGGGCGCCGTAAACAAACTTATTAACGACCGGCATGTACGTAGTCTCTTTTGAGTTAGTTCACTTTCAATTTTCAGATTACTTTCACAATAAGGGTTGAACGTATAAAACTATACCCTGAGATTTGTAAGACGAGAAACGTTCTGAGTCGACACTGTTCCGTGTTCTGCGCCAGTTTCTTTGCTTAAGCTTTACACTAAAAAAACCTACAAGCTTCCTAATAAATCCACTGTAACGTCATCTCCAATCAGAACAAATGGTGCCCAGTCACTCACGCTGTACTTCTTGGAGTCTCTCATCCACTTCATGGACTGGTGAAGAGCTTCACTTGCACTCAGTTTATCACGCACCAGATGCCCGTAGAAACGAATCATGAACTCTTTGGTGGAATCGTCATTCAGGAGCCACAGGGAAACCAGGACTGAACGAGCTCCAGATGCAATGAAGGCACGTGCGATACCCACCACTCCCTCTGCTTGCATGATCTTTCCGCGACCACTGTGACAACAGCTGAGCACAACCAGCTTGGCTCGGATGCCAACCTTTGAGATGTCTTCCATGGTCAGCACGAAGTCTTCTTTGCTTGGCACTCGAGGAGAAGATGGGTTTGGCGCACAAGCGATCTCTCCTCTTTTCGCATCACCATGGGCAGCGATGTGAATCAGACAGACATTATTTATCCTTCGTAGCACTTCTTCCTTTGTTGCCTGCTCGCCCAGCAGTGGCGAAACGTTTAAGAGTTCGGCAATTTCTTTTGCCTCCTGTCTAGCCGCCGGTAATTGTCCCAATTCTCTCACTCTACTTACGTCTGGATCGCCTACGATCAGCGCTCCAGTCTGGCTGTGAAAATCTGCTGGGCTGTCAAGAATAAGCTTGAGTGTTGCTAAAGAAGGAGCGATTCGGATCCTGCATTTTTCAGACAAGAATTTTCCATTAGCATCTTGCAGTGAGGCAAAAGGAATCATAAACATGGATCCTTCAGGGACGATTACAACCTCTCGACCCTCAATACGATCGGCAAATGGAGCTATTAGCATGTCGTAAAGCTTGTGTGGTGTATTCCTTGCGTTGTCTCCATTTTCCTCGTCGTCCAATTCTATAAGACGTTTTCCTTCCCTTCCTCTGCCTTCTTCCTCGTTAGATGTAGACTCCGAGTAATAAAATGCTGATAACGAACGGTCTTCACAATCGATGTCTCGACCAGTAGTAAGGGACCCGAAAGTTATCTGCAATGTTGCTTCCAGAAGATCAAACATATCGTCTGCCGACGATTCCTTTGGATTAAACATCTCTGTTTTGCTGTCTACATTTGTCAATACCCAGAAAAATGTTTTGTCAAGTGTTATTGCAATGAACACTAAAGTTTGCTCTTTCGTCAAACTGTGAATCAAGTTGCTGAGGCTATTCTCATTAAGTGGCTCAAACTTCTCTTCAATGGCATAATTCTTTGATAACAATTCCCTCAATACGCGGGCACGTCCTCGCTCTGCTGCTAATAAAGCAACAAGGTTCCTCCCGAGTTCAATCAGTAAATAACTGTGCCATTTGTAACAACTAAAATAGCCGCAGAACATCTCACCGACAGAGAGTTTATACTCATCCGTCAAATGCTCAAGTTCACTTTCGAAGCACTTGACACTTTCAGCAGAAACGTCGCATGCCTTTTGGATGTCTCCTCCTGAAGACCAACTAGCAGCTAAGCGCGTAAGCGTAAAAGACATCGGAACCTTTCTGGCTCCCACTTCCCTGATAATTTCCATAACTTGCTCTTTGTATTCAGTTGCCTTGTCTTTTTGGCCGAGAGCAAGGTATATATCGGAGAGCCAAATGCAGGCGTTTTCCTTAACCTGTCTGTCTCCTATTGAATTGCTTATTTCAAGAGCTCTTTCAAAGTACTTGATTGCTTCGTCATATTGCTCTAAAATACCAAAGTGGGTACCGATGGCGGCGCAACAAATCCCTTCACTTTCGCAGTCATTTGTTTCTTTACAAATTTGAAGCGTTTTTTGGAGCAATTCTAATGATTTGTTTTCTTTCTTCCCAATCCCGCCAGAAGCGATAGCTTCCCGATATAGCATTGCCGCTCTTGCGGAACCATCTCCAGTTTCGTCACTAAGTTTAAGTGCTTCGTCTCGTATCTGCTGAGATTCCTCTAACTTATCAAGGTAAGTTAACACTTTACTGAGGTAGAATAAGGCCATTGTTTCCATCTCTTTATTTCCAATTTCCTTGGCAATTTTAATTGTCATCAGTTGGCACTCCTTTGCTTTTTCATATTGACCGAGGTCATGATTTATTTGTCCAAGATAGCAGTAAACTGCTCCTTCATATTTTACATCTCCAGTTTCCTTGCTTACTTGAAGTGCTTTATCGAGATATTTAATCGCTTTGTCATAACGGCAAAGGGCTTCAAACGCACAAAAAATAAGGTAGTAAGACCTTCGTTCTCCTTTTTTGTCTACGATGCTCTTGCTTATCTTTAAAGCACGTTTAGCATTCGCTTTTGTCTCACTGTAGTTTCCTATAAAAAAGTAGGTGGTAGCAAGGGCATGGTAGGTATACACGGTAAACTCAACTGGACTTGGCAAATTTATGTCTTCCAAGAACTTGTTCAGCGTCAGCCACTCTTTGAAAAATTCTATCGCTGCATGGTAACGGCCGGTGTTCACCAAAAAATGTGGCACTATAGAAAGAATCATCATTGCTAACCCGAACCCAAAGTGGATCATGATTACGTGGGCGATTCTAAGTAAACAATATAAAGAAAGGTGTTAAAAATATTTAGTAAATTAACCCCTTCTGGCGGCTGGTATATTGGAGGATAATTGCCTGAGCCTGATAGATTGTCCGAAAAATAAACATTTAGCCGTTCGGACAATTCTTCAGCCAAGGGCATTACCGTATTTTCTCAAATAAACGCCGGGGGCGTTTATTTAAAACTCGGCCTCTGAGACCCGGCGTTTAGTTTGAGAGAGGTTCCCTCTTACATGCTTATGTTATATAGGCAATTGTGTTGGCCCAAGATAGGATTTGAATTTTTATCAGTTATGAATGTGAAATCTTAATGCTTGTGTACAGTTGCGAGTGGCGACTTTATTGTCAGATCTTAATGCTTCTGTACTACATTGCGAGTGACCGCATTCATACAGATCATTGATTGCTTCTAAGAGTAAACCTGAGGCACATAAAATAAAATAAAAATTAGATGACATTTTCTCAAAGTAGAGTAAAATATAATATGTCAGTCAATGTGAATTTTCCTGATGAGACTGAGAAAGGTTCTTTCCTACATTTTTACATGTATGTTATATAGGCAATTGTGTTGCCCTAAGAAAGGATTTTTGATTTTTAACAGTTATGAATGTAAGATCTTTATGCTTTTGTACAGTTGCGAGTGGCGACTTTATTGTCAGATCTTTATGCTTAAAATAGGCTTTATGCTTAAAATAGGCAATTGTGTTGGCCTGAGATAACTGGGTCTGGATTTTTAACAGTCAAGAATGTGAGATCTTTAGGCTTTTGTACAGTTGCGAGTGGCAACTTTTTTGTCATATCTTAATGCTTTTGTTCTATTGTGAGTGACTGCATTCATAGAGATCATTGATTGCTTCTAAGAGTAAACCTCAGAATCACAAAAAAAAAAATTTAGGTGACATTTTCTCAAAGTAGAGTAAAATATGTCAGTCAATGTGAATTTTCCTGATGAGACTGAGAGAGGTTCCCTCTTACATGCTTATGTTATATAGGCAATTGTGTTGGCCCAAGATAGGATTTGAATTTTTATCAGTTATGAATGTGAAATCTTAATGCTTGTGTACAGTTGCGAGTGGCGACTTTATTGTCAGATCTTAATGCTTCTGTACTACATTGCGAGTGACCGCATTCAAACAGATCATTGATTGCTTCTAAGAGTAAACCTGAGGCACATAAAAATTAAATAAAAATTTGATGACATTTTCTCAAAGTAGAGTAAAATATAATATGTCAGTCAATGTGAATTTTCCTGATGAGACTGAGAAAGGTTCTTTCCTACATTTTTACATGTATGTTATATAGGAAATTGTGTTGCCCTAAGAAAGGATTTTTGATTTTTAACAGTTATGAATGTAAGATCTTTATGCTTTTGTACAGTTGCGAGTGGCGACTTTATTGTCAGATCTTTATGCTTCTGTACTATTGTGAGTGACCGCATTCATAAAGATCACTGATTGCTTCTAAGAGTAAACCTGAGGCACATAAATTAAAAATTCAAAGTAGAGTAAAATATAATATGTCAGTCAATGTGAATTTTCCTGATGAGACTGAGAAAGGTTTTCTCCTACATGTACATGTTTATGTTATATACATGTAGGCAATTGTGTTGGCCCAAGATAATTAAGGTTTGGATTTTTAACAGTTATGAATGCAAGATCTTTATGCTTTTGAGGCACATAAAAAATAATTTCAGGTGACATTTACTCAAAGTAGAGTGAAATATAACCTACATCAGTCAATGTGAATTTTCCCTGAGGAGGGGAGGTTCTGTCCTACATGTTTATGTTATATAGGCAATTGTGTTAGCCCGAGATAGGGTTTGAATTTTTTACCATTATGAGCATGAGATTTGTCAGTTTGCAAGGGGTGAATTTATTCTCAGAGCTTTTTAAGCTTCTGTACTATTGCGAGTGACTACATTGTATTCATAAGGGGATTTGGAGTTTCAACTATTATGAGTGTGAGATCTTTATGCTTTTGAACAGATATTTACTGCAGCTTCTTTTAGACCTTTACAACTGCTAATGTAAGTAATATCTTATATTATTGTTTTTTTAGGAACTAACAAGACAAAGAGCTGCTCTTAAAAGCTGACTGAAAATGAGGTGCCAATCATGAAAAGGGAAGGGCTGCAGAAATTTTAATTTTTGAGGCATTGTGCCTAGAAACATACCAGTAATTGCATCTTTTTCTGTGAGTATGCTGTGCCAGAACTGTTGGCCTCAGTACTGAACACATGGATAGAGTAATTCAACTCAGATTTCATGAAATAGAAGTAAGGCATCATCATAAGACACTGATTCCATTATTTTGTTGACTATTGTGAATCAACAATTGAAACATTGAATTTTGTGTTTCATTGTGTCCATCATTTAGTGTTGTTTCACAGGGTGATTAGGAAAACCACACTTAATTTATTGTTATATTATGAAGTGATGTCATTATGTTTGTTTTATATCATAAACTGTGCCATGCACATTGCATTTTACAAAATGTACATAAAACAGTCAATGGATTAGATAGTTTGCTCAGTGGCCTTGCCAAATTGTTGTTGTTATGTTGCTTATTTGAACCAGGATCAACAAACTAAAAAATTAAGAAAAAATAAGTAAACAATCAGTTTTTGGTGGTACTAAGGAAGGGTTCTGCATCTACCGGTATTTAGAATTTGACTACCCCATCATTCTAACCACCAATAGTTTAAGAGTATATTGCTTCTGTGCACTATATATAAGGGTGTGTAAACACAGGCCTGCTTCCACTAATGGAATCAGGCCTGAATGCTTCACAGCTGGCTTCGCAGATCCAGTGATTGAATAATTTATTTGAGACTTGTCCCAAGACATTCAAAAAATATTTATAACTACTATGTGGGAGGTGCGGTGGCCTAATGGTTAGCGCACTCGACACCGAGTCGAACAGCCTGGGTGGGGCGCTACGTTGTGTTCTTTGGCAATACACTTTGCTCTCACAGTGCCTCTCTCCACCCGGTGTATAAATGGGTACCGGCGAATTTACTGCTGGGGGGTAACCCTGCGATGGACTAGCATCCCATCCAGGGGGGAGTAGCAATACTCCTAGTCGCTTAATGCTACGGAAACCGGGATAAGCTCTGGCTGAATGGGCCTCATGGCCCGGACACAGACTTTACATAAAATACTGTATTTATTCGATTAAGCGCCCTGGCCGCTTATTAAATTTTCAGACCTTGGGAGTGGGTTCTTATTCAAGGTGGGCGCTAATTTGAGGTTGGGCGCTTAATCAAATAAATCCGCTATTTAATTTAATAAAAAAAAAATTAGCCAGTCTCATCTGACAGCAAAAAATTTTACTGTATTCATTTTTATTGTACGTATTTATAAACGACTGTTTAAAACACTTTATGTGACTATTTGTAATTTATGTAGGGAAGTAAGACAAAATAAAGAAATAAACAAATAAAAAAAATATTGGTTTCACTGTATATGTTTGTCCACAGCATGCTTCTGGTGCTCCCCCCCCCCCGGCCCCACCCTTTTTTTTAGCAATTTGTATCATTTAGAATGCATCAAAAGGTGAAGCAAGGCTAATTAAAGGTGATTGTGAAACTTTTGTTGGACTTTAATGGGAATAAAACACACATTAAAGATGACTATGAAACTTTTGTTGGACATTAATGAGAATAAAACACAATTAAAAGATGGATGTGAAACTTTTGTTGGACATTAATGAGAATTAAACACACATTAAAGATGACTGTGAAGCTTTTGTTGTACATTTTAATGAGAATTAAAGGTAAACTAAAGATGGTTTTTGGAGACCTTACCAAAAAGTTAAAGGTAAACTAATTGTATCTTTATTGGCCATTTATGAGAGCCTTTTAAAGCCTATGAAATGATTCTTTGAGTTAGCTTTTATCTTAAAATGCAATTTGTATGAAATGGTTCATTAGTATACCTTTATTTCATAAATAAAAGTTCATTAAAGGTACATTTAAAGTCTTTCCTAATGAAATTAAATGTGGTTTAAATACTTCAAATGTACAACTTTAATCTACCTTTAAAAGCAATTAAATCCGTTATTTCGTCCTGTGAATAATTATATACCTTATTGCGGGCCCAAGAGAGGCCCGTAACCCTTATCTTGACAGTGACCAGCGGATTGCGTATGACGCGTGCGCGCCACGTTTATAAAAGACTAGCTGCAAAGCGGAAGTTGAAAATTTTGTTCTTCCACCAAGAACGATCAGAATGCGAAAAATGTGTCAATCACAACAGTTTTTTTTTTTTTTTTTTTTTTTTTTAGATAAAGCAGTTTATTGATTAACACTGACTTACAATACATTACAATACATAGCTTACTTACAATTACAATACACTACAATACATAGCTTACTACAGAGAATAATTTACGTTACACAAAGGGCATGCAAAAAACTAAATAAAAAAGAATATATTACAGAGAACAGGAAACCTGGGTGCCTACTTTTGTTGTTGTTATTATATCTATTATTTCTATATATGTTTATTTCTATATATACTTATTTCTATAGTTGTTGTTACGGATTACAACTGTATCTGTTTCTTAGATTTATGCATCTCTATCTGAATTTTACTTTCAAGAACGGCCATGAAAGCTTCCCAGTAGTACTCTTCTTCTTTTCTGGAGGCAGTGTAAATGTAATGTTTTGCGATAATCAAGCAGAGGTTTAAACCAAGTCGACGAGAGAAGTCATTGGCAACACCGTAAATGATCATGTTTTCATCAAGAGTTATTGGCTCGGAGTTTTTGAAATTCCACCAATTAGTAAAATGAGACCAAAAGCTCTTAACTTTTGAACAGGAAGCGAAAAGATGAGCTAGTGTTTGTCTTTCAGAGCATAGGTGACATTTATCGGTTTCTTTAAGTGCGTCTCTAAAAAGTGTTGAGTTTGTTGGCAGAATGTGATGTATAATTTTAAATTGAAAGATGGCAAGTCTGGTGTCCTTAGTAACTTTGAAAGGAAGGCTTTATATGAGTTGTATTGTTTTTTCATTCAAATTTGCTTTTACCATCCTTTTTTCGGCAGTAGGTGTTACAAACTTTTTTTTGACAAAGAATCGTGTAGCCGATTTGCAAGAGAGCTTATTCAAAGGTATTCTATTGTTATCTTTACCATCCAAAGGCGCCTGGATATTTCCTTTTAGGATATTAACCCATTGTCTAGGGATTGAGTGGCATAATCCATGATACGTAAGAAAGTTAGCTTTGATTTTAAATCTAGAGCAGAACTCAGGAAAAGATAGAAAAGCATTGTTTTGGAAAATGTCTTTGATTTTAATGACTCCGGCTTCATGCCATTTTTTGTAATAAACAGAAACACCACCAACTTTAATGAAGCGATTGTTCCAAATAATTTCATTCAAAACTTGTTCTTTGGTGTTAGGAGAAAAATAATTTATTTTTTCCCAAGCGTAGAGAGCTTCCGAGTAAAAAGCAAGTGGTATTTCAATTTTAAGTGCTTTTAAGTCAAAATTACATTGAAGTAGAAACAAGCCTCCGACATCCCTTAGGTAGCTTAATGGTATGTAGCTCCAACTTGAAGTCTCATTACTGTCGTTGAGTCTTTTTATCCAGGAAACTTTAAGTGCATCGTTGATTATTTCAAAATCAGGCATATCTAGTCCACCTTTTTCTCTCGGGCCGATCATAGTCTTTTGTTTTATTTTAACTTTCTTGTTCCACACAAATTGGGTAATTGCTTGATTTACCATGTTGACAAATTTCGAAGGAAAGGTGAGCACTGATGTATTATATACAAGTTTAGAGATTGCGAGAGATTTTAGAATCATTATACGGCCATATAAAGTGAGGTTTCTAGGATACCATAAGTTGAGAAGGCTTTTCATTGAATTCAGTTTTTGTTCGAAGTTTTTCTTATATGCAACTTCATCATCATGTGAAAAATGAATACCTAATGCGAGTATTGAGTTGGAAGGCCAAGCTATTCCAAGGGGCTCTGTTGTATTGTTTCTGTTCGCGCCCAACCACATACCTTCAGTTTTGCTTTTATTAATCTCTAGGCCTGAACATTCCTGGAAGTTTGACAATAATTGGAACAAATTATTTGCAGATTTTAGGTCAGAGACAAAGGCAGTTGTGTCATCGGCATATTGAGAAAGCTTAAATTCTTTGTTGTGTATATTAATTCCTTGAATAGTTTTATCAGTTCTTATTGCATTGGCTAGGATTTCAGCGCATAGGACAAATAAAATACCCGAGAGTGGACAGCCTTGACGAACGCCTCTCTCAGGCATGAAAAAGTCAGACGCATATCCGTTGTTTATGAAGCAACTGGAGCAATCCGTGTAAAAGGTTTTTATCCACTTTTGAATGCATGGACCGAAGTTAAAAGCTTGTAGGGTCTTGTGAAGAAAATTCCAGTCGACCGTGTCGAAGGCTTTCTTAAAGTCAATGAATATAGCCAGCCCAGGGATGTTTTCTAATTCAGTTACTTTCATAATATCCATAATGAGCCTAATGTTTTGACCAATATAACGCTCTTTAACGTATCCGGTTTGATCATCGTTGATTATTTTGGGAAGAACGTTTGAAATCCTATGAGCTATGGCTTTAGTTGCAATTTTGTAATCGACATTAAGTAGTGTCAGCGGTCTCCAGTTTTCAAGATATAGTTTGTCCTTACGTTTTTTTGGTATTACTTTGATAATTCCTTGTTTTTGCGTTATATTCAAATGTTGATGTTCGAATCCGTAGTTTAGACTTTGTACCAACTCTTCACCCAGCATCGACCAAAAGCGTAGATAGAACTCTACTGAAAGTCCATCGCTACCAGGGCATTTGCCCTTGGCGCACTGCTCTAAAATGTGAAGGCATTCCTCGTTACTGAGTGGGTGCTCTAGTTCATTTTTTCCAGTTTCATCTAGCTTAGCAAGATTAGGATTCTCAAAGAAAAGATTGTACTTCGAATTGTTGCACGGTGCTGCAGTATATAGATTTTTATAGAACATCTTTCCTTGTTCTAGGATATCGTTCGGAGTAGTAATTTCTCTATCATCGTTTGTTTTCAATTTGGAAATGTGCGTCTTAAAATGGTGCCTTTTTTCTAAATTCAAGAAATATTTAGTGTTTTTTTCGCCTTGTTCATGCCAGCGTGTTCTACTTCTTATTATTGCGCCTTTAGTTCGATATTCCGCAATAGCGTTAAGTTCAGCTCTAAGACGATAAAATTTTAAAATGTTTTCCTTTGAACGCTCCGTCTTCAGCAAGGTCATCAAATGGTCAATTTGAGTTTGAAGGTTTTTTTCAGCATTTCTGCGTTCTCTATTTTTCCGTTTTGCATACTGGACACAAAAGCCTCTCACTTCCATTTTTATCATGTCCCAGTAGAGACCTTTATCCTCTAGATAATTGTGCTTTGTTTTGAAATCTGGTATCTTGTTAGAAAGTTCCTGTATGAATTTTTCATCGTGCAGCAGAGAGTTGTTTATTTTCCAAAAACCTGGGCCTCGCTGAGTATATTCTTTTGATTGCAGATTAAGGATAATTGCAGAATGATCAGACAATGTGTAATGAACAATTGTAGAGTCTTTCACAGAGTTTGACCAATCACAACAGTTTGTCGAAACACCGGAAGTTGAAAATCTGTTCATCAAGACGATAAGAATGCGAAAAATGTGTCAATGTCAACAGTTTGTCACATAAGATCGAGGCTTCTGTCACATGGAAGAAACATTACGTTTTGCAGACGTTGTTCAGGCGTTGGTTTTGAGAAAATTTGCTGTGATTGTATCACAGATAAACCAGAGCAAAACGAATGATTCCAACAACAGTTATTTAATCTCGAAAAATTCCTTACAACACTGACAACATAGCGAGTTCGCCGACAGAGGAAAATCACATCTTAATTGCACCGCGTGCTCGATTAAATCATGCATTCCTCCCGTGACGCGTTACTTTTGTCCAGTGATTTGTCAATTATCAATCCGTAATCTTCCACCATGAACGGTTAATGCAAAAGGATCCGAAAATGTATCGTTCAAACACTGGGAAGTTGAGAATTTTTTTCCTCCACAAAGAACGATTAGAATCCGAAAACAAAAGTTTGTCGAGGCCCGCACTTTCTGACCTGTGGTTACCACTAGTTATAGGAAATTAACGCTTCATGAAATTAACGCGAATTTCAAAAATTCGCGTTAATTTAAGTCGCGTTAATTTTTGTTAACGTTAATTTCCGCGCCGTTAATTAAGTGGAGCGTTAATTTCCATGACCTTAATTTCCATTATTTTGGTCCCAATTTTTCGATACAGTCCAGACGTTCTTGACTGCAAGGAAAAGACATTATTTCATCAGGGTGGAAATCTGCTGTTATCACTGAAACAGCGAAGAACGTTCGAGGCGGTCAGATTCCTTCGCCTAACCCCTACGTCGAGGATTATACGCCTAGTGTTGAAATAAACGTGTTCTTGTTGTCTCAACAAGTTTTTTTCTTTGTGTTCGTCGCGTTAATTTCCTTCATTTTGAAATGTCCCCCCCTCTTTCGCGTTAATTTCCTTTATTGGAAAGTAATTTTTCCTTCAATTCGCGTTAATTTAAGTCGCGTTAATTTCAAATACCTTAATTAACACAAACGTTAATTTCCTATAATAAGGTAAATCAAAGTGACCTAAACGAAAATCACATCGGTGTTATTTTCATTTGGCTCCGTGACGCACGTTATGACGTCAGAGCAGTTGACATTGTTAATATTTGCGTGCGCTTACGTGCAACACAAAAACTTGTATTAACCTTCTCTTTATCGAAGCTATTAATATAACACGATGATTTATGGCTGGGTTTCGTTAATCGTGCAGTGCTTTGTCAATAAATATGTGTTTTCTTATCAATTTCACTTTCGATACAAGGGATGCGTATGAAGTATATTTATATCACGGAACAACGGAAAGAGTGTAATATAAGGTATAGTATTGGTTAAAAATATTCCAAAAGATGGAACTTGGCTGGCATACTAAGTGTCAAATAGAAGTCGAAGGCGATTCCTTGATATTTCAGTGCTGTTAGAGCAACAGAAACAATAGACTTCTGTTCGTCAGGTTACAGATTACACACTACTTAGCACTGCCGTCCCAAAAGGGCTCAAACGAAACACAAAAAGACAGATAGATTGCTTAACCTAATTGGGCTACATTAACACAAACCTTAATAGATGTTTTCTGGAGTATATTCCCCGCACTTATTCCAGTGTTAACTGCACGGAACGATGTAGACTTGAACGACCATCAGCAATGATTTTCGAATAACTACATCATATAATTAGCGGCAGAACAATGGCGTGACACCATATTTTGATAGGTTATTGGTATTGCGACACGTCACGCGATATGGTGCACGTCACGAACAAATGCCTTTTCGTTATATAGTGAAGCACACAGGTTATGCACAGCGACAGGAGACAGCGAATTACATTACAGTAAATACGCCTTATCACAGTTTTCGACGCCATTTTGACGAGTAGGCAAAGCGGGTAGAAATTACAGTATTTGTATGGGAATTCCACGGCAAATATCTTTTAAAAAATTGAATTCTGGACAACTTATGAATTGTAAAGTTAAGATACTAGGCAAAAGTTTTTATTCACCAAGTTTGAAGGATGTAGCGGGGCTAGAAAGCATTCAGTTCCGTTTTTAATTTCCCATACATTTGTCTATATTTTTTTTCCCGCGAACCGCGTCAACTCACCGAACTGGAACGTAAATCTGCAGAGAAAATACAGACAAATGTATGGGAAATTAAAAACGTAACTGAACGCTTTCTAGCCCAGCGACATCATTTTCATATGAATGGTTTCGCAAGTAGACTCGTTTTGAAACAGAAGTAAACTCAGAAAAGGACTATTAGACCTGGGTTCCATCCATTGTATAAATCTGTCACGGCCAGACAATTGATTGGTCAGACATAAAATAAGAGCTAACGGGTAAATCTGAAGAATAGGCTGATCACTTTAGGTTTAAACTATTTATCTTAACGTTTATAATGTGTGTTTCTTTGTCAAGTGAAATTACATTTCCTGGCCATCCATAACAAGAAATTAAGCCATCAAGACAAGCAGTTGTTGTGATGAAATGGTGCACATAGTTCCGTGTACCTTTTCTAAAAAAGAGAAGTTTTTAGTTGAGTGTGGAAAGAAATCTAAAATTGCTTCAGTTTGGTTTTTGTTGTAACTGGCAATCTGCGATTGGTTTAAAAATAACTTGCGCCACTTAGCCTACTCGACAAATCAGATGCAAAAACAAAACCAATCGCGACGTACTCGTGCGTGATTTCTCGCTCTTGGCGCCGGTTGCGTGTATTCCACATGTATTTGCTTCGTGCTTTTATTGGTTCAATGTGGTGAGTACATTTGTTGTCACTGATAGACTGTGCGAATCCCTCTATTTTCTCGTATTTTTCTTCAATCATTGAACGCAGGAATTGAAAGCTACTCTAATACTGAACGTTCATAATTATGGACTTCTGACAAAAAAATAGGAATAAAAATCTTAAACTCAAGAAAACATCTAAATTGCAAATTGATAAAGGTTACGAGAAATGTTCCAATCTGCTACAAAAGTGAAATTTAAAACGCACAGACAAGGTTACCACGCGTAAGGTATCGATAAAAAATCTCCCAAATTACTAAAGTTAGTTTGCGAAACAATGATCTAACGTACACGTAGTCAGGCAGTATAATAATATGAAGAATAACCTTAAAATTGCTGGCTGGCAGACATGCTAATGAGCCAATACCTCCTTTAGCTTCCTTTGTAAAAGTTAAATTAACAACGCGTCACAAAAAGTATTTAAATTTCCAGGAAAAGTTACTCGTGCCATGCTCTTCTATGCCCTACATCGATCACAAACTGAAGCACTCATGCAAATAAAACAAATGTTGTAAACAAAGATCCGCCTCTCTTTTTAACTCTATTAACGCGGGTTTTCACTTACGCTTGCGCTGATGGGCGCCGTAAACAAACTTATTAACGACCGGCATGTACGTAGTCTCTTTTGAGTTAGTTCACTTTCAATTTTCAGATTACTTTCACAATAAGGGTTGAACGTATAAAACTATACCCTGAGATTTGTAAGACGAGAAACGTTCTGAGTCGACACTGTTCCGTGTTCTGCGCCAGTTTCTTTGCTTAAGCTTTACACTAAAAAAACCTACAAGCTTCCTAATAAATCCACTGTAACGTCATCTCCAATCAGAACAAATGGTGCCCAGTCACTCACGCTGTACTTCTTGGAGTCTCTCATCCACTTCATGGACTGGTGAAGAGCTTCACTTGCACTCAGTTTATCACGCACCAGATGCCCGTAGAAACGAATCATGAACTCTTTGGTGGAATCGTCATTCAGGAGCCACAGGGAAACCAGGACTGAACGAGCTCCAGATGCAATGAAGGCACGTGCGATACCCACCACTCCCTCTGCTTGCATGATCTTTCCGCGACCACTGTGACAACAGCTGAGCACAACCAGCTTGGCTCGGATGCCAACCTTTGAGATGTCTTCCATGGTCAGCACGAAGTCTTCTTTGCTTGGCACTCGAGGAGAAGATGGGTTTGGCGCACAAGCGATCTCTCCTCTTTTCGCATCACCATGGGCAGCGATGTGAATCAGACAGACATTATTTATCCTTCGTAGCACTTCTTCCTTTGTTGCCTGCTCGCCCAGCAGTGGCGAAACGTTTAAGAGTTCGGCAATTTCTTTTGCCTCCTGTCTAGCCGCCGGTAATTGTCCCAATTCTCTCACTCTACTTACGTCTGGATCGCCTACGATCAGCGCTCCAGTCTGGCTGTGAAAATCTGCTGGGCTGTCAAGAATAAGCTTGAGTGTTGCTAAAGAAGGAGCGATTCGGATCCTGCATTTTTCAGACAAGAATTTTCCATTAGCATCTTGCAGTGAGGCAAAAGGAATCATAAACATGGATCCTTCAGGGACGATTACAACCTCTCGACCCTCAATACGATCGGCAAATGGAGCTATTAGCATGTCGTAAAGCTTGTGTGGTGTATTCCTTGCGTTGTCTCCATTTTCCTCGTCGTCCAATTCTATAAGACGTTTTCCTTCCCTTCCTCTGCCTTCTTCCTCGTTAGATGTAGACTCCGAGTAATAAAATGCTGATAACGAACGGTCTTCACAATCGATGTCTCGACCAGTAGTAAGGGACCCGAAAGTTATCTGCAATGTTGCTTCCAGAAGATCAAACATATCGTCTGCCGACGATTCCTTTGGATTAAACATCTCTGTTTTGCTGTCTACATTTGTCAATACCCAGAAAAATGTTTTGTCAAGTGTTATTGCAATGAACACTAAAGTTTGCTCTTTCGTCAAACTGTGAATCAAGTTGCTGAGGCTATTCTCATTAAGTGGCTCAAACTTCTCTTCAATGGCATAATTCTTTGATAACAATTCCCTCAATACGCGGGCACGTCCTCGCTCTGCTGCTAATAAAGCAACAAGGTTCCTCCCGAGTTCAATCAGTAAATAACTGTGCCATTTGTAACAACTAAAATAGCCGCAGAACATCTCACCGACAGAGAGTTTATACTCATCCGTCAAATGCTCAAGTTCACTTTCGAAGCACTTGACACTTTCAGCAGAAACGTCGCATGCCTTTTGGATGTCTCCTCCTGAAGACCAACTAGCAGCTAAGCGCGTAAGCGTAAAAGACATCGGAACCTTTCTGGCTCCCACTTCCCTGATAATTTCCATAACTTGCTCTTTGTATTCAGTTGCCTTGTCTTTTTGGCCGAGAGCAAGGTATATATCGGAGAGCCAAATGCAGGCGTTTTCCTTAACCTGTCTGTCTCCTATTGAATTGCTTATTTCAAGAGCTCTTTCAAAGTACTTGATTGCTTCGTCATATTGCTCTAAAATACCAAAGTGGGTACCGATGGCGGCGCAACAAATCCCTTCACTTTCGCAGTCATTTGTTTCTTTACAAATTTGAAGCGTTTTTTGGAGCAATTCTAATGATTTGTTTTCTTTCTTCCCAATCCCGCCAGAAGCGATAGCTTCCCGATATAGCATTGCCGCTCTTGCGGAACCATCTCCAGTTTCGTCACTAAGTTTAAGTGCTTCGTCTCGTATCTGCTGAGATTCCTCTAACTTATCAAGGTAAGTTAACACTTTACTGAGGTAGAATAAGGCCATTGTTTCCATCTCTTTATTTCCAATTTCCTTGGCAATTTTAATTGTCATCAGTTGGCACTCCTTTGCTTTTTCATATTGACCGAGGTCATAATTTATTTGTCCAAGATAGCAGTAAACTGCTCCTTCATATTTTACATCTCCAGTTTCCTTGCTTACTTGAAGTGCTTTATCGAGATATTTAATCGCTTTGTCATAACGGCAAAGGGCTTCAAACGCACAAAAAATAAGGTAGTAAGACCTTCGTTCTCCTTTTTTGTCTACGATGCTCTTGCTTATCTTTAAAGCACGTTTAGCATTCGCTTTTGTCTCACTGTAGTTTCCTATAAAAAAGTAGGTGGTAGCAAGGGCATGGTAGGTATACACGGTAAACTCAACTGGACTTGGCAAATTTATGTCTTCCAAGAACTTGTTCAGCGTCAGCCACTCTTTGAAAAATTCTATCGCTGCATGGTAACGGCCGGTGTTCACCAAAAAATGTGGCACTATAGAAAGAATCATCATTGCTAACCCGAACCCAAAGTGGATCATGATTACGTGGGCGATTCTAAGTAAACAATATAAAGAAAGGTGTTAAAAATATTTAGTAAATTAACCCCTTCTGGCGGCTGGTATATTGGAGGATAATTGCCTGAGCCTGATAGATTGTCCGAAAAATAAACATTTAGCCGTTCGGACAATTCTTCAGCCAAGGGCATTACCGTATTTTCTCAAATAAACGCCGGGGGCGTTTATTTAAAACTCGGCCTCTGAGACCCGGCGTTTATTTGAAGCCGGCGTTTAATCGGGGTCCGGCGTTTATTTATGAAAATTTTCAATCATTTTTAAGTTGATTTATTTTTTCACATTCGAATTCTTCGAGACCCATGAACAGTTTGTCGTGGCGGGACGTTGTAACCCTTGGACCCGACCTCAAATTATGTCCGTTTTTCTCATACATACGGCATTACATACGGCCCGTCTATATTGTAATCAGTTTTGTGCAAACAGAACAGAACATTTAAAGTTTATAAACAGCAATGTCACCAACGTCCTTAACGTTTGTATCATCTAAACATTCGCAATAATGTTTGTGTTCTAATCGGCTAATCTTCATAGACAACAATCTCATTACGTTCTTCTTCAAAAATGTCTGGCACTAGATCCGCGAAAGGGTCGTTTTCATCTGCGGGAGCACCTTGTCCTAGCGCATCGAAAAATGCCGTGGCCCTTTCAGTAAACTCCTCCCTCCCATTACTTAGTGGGCCTTCTTCCTGAAAACAGTGGATTTTCTCATCTTCCGATCCCTTAATGGGTAGCGAGATCGCACAAACTTCAAACCTCTTCTTGATGACGTCACTTGAGAGGCCTTCCCAGGCCGCTAATATTCTCTCAACGCAGCTGCGCCTTGAAGGTGCCTTAATGCGACCCGCTGGAGTAAATTCGTGCTCGGTTTCTGCCATCCAGTCATCGTAAGCTATTTGGCACAGATTCTTAAATGGCTTGTTCCAGGACACGTCGGGAGCCTGGATATATTTCGTGCATCCACCAGGAACCAACGCTGCATCGACGTTTGCCTGTCGTAGGGCTTGTTTGACTCCATTTGTCATGTGGCATTTGTATGTGTCCCATACAAGAAGCCTCGGAGCAAACGATAGGCGGCCGACAACGTACTGAATCCATTCTTCCGTCAGGCTCTCGTTCATCCAGCCATTGGCTGAGGTGCGAATAACACACTTTCCTACTAATTGCCTTTCTTCGTTCATTCTCTTCACATCTCGTTTTCCACCTTTGAAAACAATAAATGGTTTAAGTTTGTGTCCATTTGCCTTGGCTGCTAAGCAAACAGTTACTCTGTCTTTCTCATGTCCAGTTGACCTTATAGTTACACTCGATGCTCCAGCCTCGTTCACTGTAGTAGCACTTGGCATATCTAGCCAGATCGGTGTTTCATCCATGGCGATTACATTTGACATTGCATACTGCTTTGTGTGAAACTTGCGCCTCACGTTAAGAATGAAACTTATCACTAATATACCACCAGCTAGCCAGAAAGGGTTTATTTATTTTATATTTTTTTATAAACCTCCGAATAATTTCTACAACGCGTTTTTATCGCCGGTAAAAAAAAACTACAGCGGGGACAATCACGGGTCACTGTAGTTGAAATGAATGCAAGTTAATTGGTTTACGTAGTTTTTTGTAACACTGATTTGGCTAAAAAGTTAGACCTAAAAAGGGGACTTTGTTCCTTTGTTTTGTACTTTAAGGATAAATCGGGCGACGGATATCAAATCCTACGGGGTATATTTAACAATTATTCCACGAGCGCGCGTTGGATATGAGATGGTAGATAGCCAACGAGGCGCCTCGCGCCGAGTTATCTACCATCTCATATCCAACAAACGGCGCGAGTGGAATAATTGTTTTATTAAAAACGCCCAAAGAATTGCAATATTTGAGCTCCCAGCTGTTTTTGTTGAAGCGTTTGGGCTACCATATTTGTGGTCCATGGTATATGAGCTCATATACCATTGCCTATTAACGAATCAAAACGCAGGAATTGCAAGTACCATTGCTAGTTTTTAATAATGCCTGATCATGCTGATACCCGTCGTCCGATTTTGTACCACTTGATGCGTTTTGTCTAATGAGGGCGCGCGAAAATTAATCGGTGGTTTATAAATTCTTCTGTTGAAGGCTTGAATTATTTTAACGCGTCTTTGTAATGGGGTGAATCGCAAACAAATCTGAGAAGATCACTTCATCGCTTTAAAATTACAAATAGGCCATTTCCGATATATTTAAGTTCTAACTTGGCTCCGAGGCTTGGGGGAATGAAACAATAGACATCACGTCGAGGTTGATTGATGAATAAATCATTTCTTTTGTTTTATTCCCCCAAGCCTCGGAGCCAAGTTAGAATATTAATATATCGGAAATGGCTTAACAAAACTTCGTGAAAATGGGTTAAAAGTCTTAAAAGACTGCAACTACAACTGCTTATATATATATTTTATTTGACACTCCCCTTACGGGGCTTTTCAGTGACAATAAATTACAATAAAAATAACAATTTTAAAACTAGAAATAGCTGACACTAGGTTGCCCCCGAAGTTTCGACGATGTTTATTGGTTTTTCTTTGCTCTTCATCATTTTCTACAATTCAGACATTTGATTGGAAATTAATTTTCTATTTTGGATGATTATTAATTATGATACGGTAAATCATTTAATTACAAGAACGCAACAGCATCTTGACATCATTTTGTCATGTTTTGCTGTGGTGCGGGATCTCAGCTAGACTCAAGCTAGACTTTAGAAAAAGTCAGTCGTCTTTATTAATTTAACACGCCGGGACGGTCGACCTATCGTGACTTGCGTGGCTCGTTTTCGCGACTTCGTCGCTTTGAATGGGCCGCTTTGCGGGCTCGAATCGAACTCACTTCACTGTGGTAAAGTCTTGATCTCAGCGAGGATAAACTTCAGAAACAGCAAAACGTTTTAAAATTACCATTTGAGCCGGCCCAATTGTTTTATAAATATATGGGCTGAGAGCCCGAGCATGAAGAATGACATGAGAATAATCAATCTTAAGAAAGAAAAGGATGTCGAAAGAATTTCTTACCTCTGTCAAAGCAAACGCTTGCCGCGAGTTTTAAATAATCACAATGCATCTCGAGATCTCTTTTGAAATTCTTTTCTTGATGCCGCATATCATCTTGTAAAGTTAAAATTTCGTCCGGAAGTGGACCGATCAAGCGATCGGCGAATAAAATCGCCAAGTGTGTCGCCGGCTTTACTTCTCTGCGAGTTACTTAGTTAATTATCGCGAAGTCTTTTCAACAATTGCATTGCGTACGGCTTTTAGACATTGTGAAATGAATAGGCCTCGAATAAAACCTCAAATTATCTTTTTCAAAATTCTGCCCAACTGCAATCAACCTTTACAAGCTTCGTTTGTTTACTTGTTGTCATCTGTGCACGTGCTTATGCTTTGGGCTGTCATCATCACCCAATCATCGTTTACTTGCGTCATCATTGACCAATCACCGTATGTCGGCATTTTACAACTCCCGATACCTACTTGCGGGCTTTCAGCTTGTCGGCATTTTACAACTCCCGAGACTATTTGCGGGCAAAAATTGATCAAATCGAGATTTTTCCCAGTGTATACTATATATTCGCGCGGATTACAATGATGCCTCCTCGGGTTTTGGCCTCTGGGCCAAAACCCTGCGGGGGCAATTATAAAAATTAAAATGGTAAACATTACTATGATAAAAAACTACAATGATAAAAATTTGGATAAAATGAATTACTCGTAATTAATCTATGTTAAAAACTCCTCCATTAATTTTGATTTTAAATGAAATTTAAAAGATGAAATAGTTCAAGAGTTTTTAAAACGGTCACTGCATTCAAAATTGTATGTAGTTTGTAACTTATCTCGCAAAACAATCTGGATGGGTCAACACCAAATTCAATTTACACTGCCGATTGTTCACATTTTTCCAAATTAACATAAAAATTTCACACGATAAACAAATACCACTCGGGTTTATACAGAGCGTATAAAAATGCCGCGGTTACGAATCGAGTCCTCGGGGTTCGCAAATGATAAACCACACTCTCCAACGTTGTAACTTAAGATTTATTACACGATTACAATCATCAAAGCATGCGGTGATAAGTTGAAATTATAGAAATGTGCGTTACACGAAGAAACAGCAAAAACTCGAAGGAAAAGGGACACCAAACAAAATGAATAGTACAAAGAAAGTAAGACGAAACTTACGTTGTAATTCCTGACTCCTTTGTGTGAAACGAAAAACAGATATCTCCACCGAATAACAAATATCTTCGAAACAACAAAATGTGTCTTCGGCCGTACTATCTCCTAGCTATCTCCGTTGTGACTTCGTGCGATCAAGTTACGTTAACAAAATAATGAAAGGCTAGTGAAAAATCAACTGGAAGAGAAACAAATGCAACGCAATATCAATGTTTGCGACAACAAACGTTTGGATGTATGCAGTTTCTCACTAAGTACAAAATTCTTTGCCATAAATATAAATCGAATCACTCAATGAAGGTTATATTTATGTCGGATTTTATCGTTTCACGAATTTTTTTGCAACTTTAGAAGTAAAGAAGGAATTTGAGGTGTGGCAAATTCAAATTCACGAGTCAGTTATATTACAGTCGTTAGCTATATTAAATACTAAAGAAATACATATATTTTTACATATTTTCTCGTTTCTCATCAGCGATTCATGTATATATCTGAGATTTTTAAGCATTGCGCTCAAAATTTGAGCGCAATGCTAAAAATTCTCAGATATATATTCACTTCCGGCTTGCGATGTTGCATCGAGTCAATGAGAATAAATTTGTAAAGAAAAGAGCCAAGACTGTCGCATACAAACCTTTAAATAGCAGAAACTTTTGTTATCCTAGCAGAATTCTTTTCAGATGTCGCAAGGTAATACTGTCGATTGCATCTACCTGTGAACGCACGCGCTGAAAACATGTTTTCAAATGATGTCAAACGTCAGCGTTTCAGGTGTCAAACTTTGAAGTTTAGCAGTTCGTAACGGCAACTTTCGCGCCGAAAATTCAACACATTCCGGTTTCGAAATGGCGGAAAGATTAGATATAGAAACTTCTTCTGAGAAACTGATGCTGATCTGTGTCGATATGCATACACAGGTTCACTTGAATCATTTCTAGTGTAAAGTTTCGCCCGTACTCAGTGTTTATGGTGAGTATTTTGAGTGCAAAAGTTCGCGTTTCGGTCGGCTAAACTTCACAGTTTGACACCTGAAACGCTGACGTTTGACGTCATTTGAAAACATGTTTTCAGCGCGTGCGTTCACAGGTAGATGCAATCGACAGTATGTGAAAATCGTTGAAAAGCTTGAGTTTTTCAATGGCTCTCGACCCTTTCGATTTCGACTGGTTTTCCTCGATTAGTCCGCTGACCGCTAAGCAATGTTGTGCAGACCAAACATTCTCGTCCCCAGAGCCGCTTGTCCCACTGAAGAATAAAAGCGCAAGCACAAGGATTTTGCTCAAATGCTTGCCATGTTCACATTACTCCAGGAACAGCGCAACAGCTTATGCAGTATAATGTGAACACACTGCTATTCCAGTCGCAGAAGAAGAAATATATTAAATAACAAACAAATCACTAAATAAATGCAAAAAAGCACAACCAGTATTTCTTTTTTGATGTAAAAATCTGCACTATTTTATTCAACACTTCTAAAGAACCCTGCTGTAATTAAAAATGGCTTAGTTACATTTTTTTGCATGCCTAACCCCTTGGATGCATTTTTCTTCGGCGAACTGACCTCACTACATTCAAACTCTACCTTTACAATTACAACAACAGTGTTTAATTCTCTGCATCTGAAACAATTTAACTTTTACTACCTCTCGTTCAAAAATAATTTGGTTAAAACTACTGCCACGTATACACTTATAGTCCTATAATCCTATAACGTTTCTTTATTGTTACAATTGCGGTAACATTTATTAGATAAATTACTCCAGACCCAAAATGTACTTTATCCATACCAAAAATAGAGTAAATTAAGTATTCTACAATCTGATAAGAGAATTTTGCCAATAAAGTTTCTCCTAAAAATAGACGATTGTATTTACTGCAATATTCTTAATCTTTTTAAACCGTTTATTGAAACACTAAATATCGTATCAACAACAAAATTCTCAGTTTCTGATTGGCTTTCCACACGACTATCACGTGACTGAAGTGGATCACGTGAGTGTGACAACCATTTGTAATAGAGTCCTTGTTAATTTCAATTCTTACAAATCATTTCGTTGATATATAAATATAAAGCCTAGAAGTTCCCGAAGGAGAGAATGAAGGTTGCAGGTATCGTAGATATGCCAGTTGACGATACTAAAAAGGAAAAAGAAAACAACATCTCAAAAGATTATCAAGTTTGCGAAGTTTACACATTGCTTGGCATGTAAAACTTTATACTTTTTCCAAGGTAATTATTTCACGACACAAAACTACTCAGTAAATTGTGTAAGATATATTTAAAACAAACGAAATCAACAAGCAGAAGAATCATTATCGGCCGACTGGGAATGTCTAAAAATATTGCCAAAAAAACATAGATGATTTAAAACTAAATTCCCCCCAAAATAATCATAGCAAATGTATTACGCATGTTAAGAGAATTTTGATCCAGACCTTGAAGCGTTAAACGTCACTCTATTGATCCTTCTGTTGCTTTTTGTGCTGAGCCAGGGCTGCTAGTCGCTTGTCTCTCAAATTCCTTCGTTCATTCAGTTGATCCAAAGGCATGCTTTGATTCAACGCCTTTTCAAGCTCGTCCAGTGTTTCACCAGCGAGGGCCCGAGGTCCCCCCTGCTCCTTGCACACATCTACAATGTTTGCTCCGTATCGCTCACAATAGTCTCTGATTCCTAAAAGGTGAACACTGCACTTCAGTCACACTCAAATCTGTCATTGCTTCTGCTAATAAATCAATGCATTTCTACGGAGGTTCCACCACAGAAATACTAATAATGTTTTCTGGAACAATTTGTACTTCGGTAGCATTTAATTTTTTACAAAACCAGCGAAAATCATTCACCTTATATCTCGTTTACACCACCAATTAAGTAAACATTTCACTTAGTTAAATGACGTTTCTCAATCTGAACTTGAGATATGAGAAATACTCTTGTTCCTTGGCCATTCAATATGAGAAGAAATAATTTTTTTTCGCATTTTATAACCGTCACTTCTGAAGATGTATGCTGTAGCATACAAAACGTCAAGTAAATTCTAGTTTTTTTTTTCAAACCATGCGTAGTCTATGTGTTACAAGATTGTGCGCGATACATACCATTTGCATTCAGCTGCATGGTTTCAAATGGTCCTATCAGCGCGTAACGTAATCCCAGACCTTCTGTCATAGCGGTTTCTACATCTTCAGGAGAGCACACACCATCCTACAGAAAATACATGTAAGTTTATACATTTGCAGAGGGTCCTGAAAGGGGGGGGGGGGAATCCCATTTCCCAGCCTATCGTTTTCCCAAATCCCAGTCCCAGTTCCATAGTTTTTTGTTTGTGATTCCCAGTCCCAGTGACCTTAATCCTATTTTCCCAGTGAAAATTTGCCCAAATCCTAATTCCCATCTTACCCCTTCAAGCCCCTTTTTTGCACTAAAGTGTTGCCAGACTTAGCTTTTTGTTAGACAATTCCACACCGTCTTTTGCCTCCCGCTAAGTGATTTATAAGAGCACAATGTACAATAGATTAAGCCTCTATCGTGACAGACACTTCTTTGCCCCAGAAGCCTGCATGCCTCTTCATTTTTACATACCTTTTAACTAGCCATTAGCTACAGGGCCAGTGAATTTTTATTGAATCACGTGAAGTTAATTCAATTGTCTGGTACACTCCCCGTAAATGAAAAGAACTACCGAGCATACAGCTCTATAGAACCCCTTTTCCTTCCATACTTAATTTAACATTGCTAAAAAATTTTTTAAATACCCACTGAAGGAACACAGTCATGTACACCATGCTGCAGTCGTTATAAAATATACCGCTAATCTAATTCCTTTTGTATTTTCAGTTGTTCAATTTTAACTATTACATGAACTGAAAGTGTTGGTGGAGGGATAATGTTATTTATACAATGATCTATACAGTAACTATGGTTGGCAACACGTTTTAGTGCAGAACAAAGGATGTCTATTCCTTATGAGGAACCACAAAAGTGGTTTTAGTTAGAAGACTCGAGAAAACGTTTTACACATTATTGATTAAGACGTGGTATGCACAAGCATGGGCTACTGTGAAAATAAACTAGGTTTCCGTTAGTGCACCGTGCTTGCTTTGCTTTTCGTTGCTTTGTAATGCGTTTCAGGCTTTCCATTGCATTTTGCTTTGCATTGCATTGTATAACACCGCATTTTGCTTTGATTTCTCTTTCCTTTGCCCTGCCTTGCCTTCCTTTGCCTTTTCTTGCGTTGTCTTCTCTTGCCTTGTGTTGCATTTCAGGCTTTCCTTTGCTTTGTTTTTTGCTTTGCTTTGCTTGTGTTGCATTGCTTTGCACTGTACTGCAATGCTTTGCTTTGTCTTTTGTTGCTTCGCCTTGCTTTCCTTCTCTTTGCTTTGTATCGCCTGCTTTGCTTCGCTTTGTTTTGCTTTGCTCTGCTTGGCTTTGCTTTCCTTCTATGCTTCGCTTTGTATCAGGGGCCCACCCTAAAAATGAACCCCCTCCCCCCAATCTCTTTATACATACCTCAACAAGTCTCCAGGCCTCCATAATCACAGCATACTGCAAACGGTTTAAAATGAATCCATTCACTTCCTTTTTGGTGACAACAGGTGACTGTCCAATTTCCTTCATTAAAGTTACTGTCTGTTCTAGAACTTTACTGTCTGTCCAGGGTGCAGGAACAACCTCTACTAGAGGTACATAGTATGGAGGATTTATCTGAGAAAAGAGACATATTTATCCATCAGTTAAAGCCATCCTTACAATAAAAAAACCTTAATAATGAGACAGATGACCCTTTTTTCAAAAGGACTCATCGACCTTTCAAGAAAAAATATCTATTTGCAGCCTTGCTTTATGCCTATGATACTAGAAAATGTTGTCTGACATTATAGGCACGCAATGTGTGCAGAGGGCAAAGTGCATGCAGAAGGCATGGAATTGTATGTATTTGCACGAATTGCAGGCCTATGTTACTGGATCATTTACTACATCTTTGCACCAGTTTTATTTGTGGAATGTGGCAAAGAAATGGTTTAAAAAGTTGATACTCACTGGATGGGCCACAATACACTGACTGCGATGCTTTAAAGTTGAAGTAAACTTTGACGGCACAATGCAAGATGTTGAACTAGCTAGTATAGTCTCGTTGGAAGTGACAACCTTGTCCAGATTTTCAAACACTTTTTTCTTTAATTCAAGGTTTTCTGGAGTGCATTCCTGATATACAAAAACAATATAATGACATGAATAAAGCAAATTATTCACAAAAACAACATTAGCACAATCCTTGCCTAGCTTATCCATGTTAGTTACATACAAACGTATTTTATGTACTTTCTACATTTTAAATATTAGCTTTTTTTAAACATTATAATGAGCAATTGAAAAATTTATATTATTATTATTAAAATTATTATAATTATTATTATTATAAATTATTTTTTATTTATTTATTACTACTACTATTGTGGTTATTAATTTTTAGAACTGGTTGAAATCAATAATCATTTCAGTAAATGACTCAGGCATTGAAGTAAAGAAAAAGAGTATGAACTTTCACAAACTCAATGATTAAATATATGAAGTTTTAGAAAATTATCACATTTTTATTTGTGGCACATCAAATCAACAGATTGAACGAGTTTGATGATTTAATTCTATATTCTTGCCACCAGTCCACTCAATAATGCACCTATATTGAATGGAGAAATTAGCTGCTGATGATAATCTTCAAGTCTATCCTACCTGGACATACATAGCACCATCTACTGCCTTCTCCAGATCATCATAGCTTGCAACCAACTTAAAAGCTGCTTGAGCTGTCATGCCCGGACTGCGCATCAACCCTTTAGACTCCATGTCACGCAACTGAGTCTCAATGCTTGTCAATGCATTAGTTAACTGACTAGCAACCGTGTCATACAATGCCACATTGAAACCAGCACTGGAGAATATCTAGAAAGTTAAATAGAGAAATTTACCAATAGTCAAATAGCTATGATGGTTAAAGGGAAGCCTCAAGCCATGTGGCCCATAGTGCAGGAGCTTATCCCGGTTTCTATAGCAATAAGTGGCTAGGGATATTTCTACCCCTGAATGGGATGTTAGTCCATGACAGGGTACCCCCTGGAAGCATTATGTCGCTGGTAACCATTTAATATACACCAGCTGGGTGGAGAGAGGCACTGTGTAAGAAACGTGTCTTGCCCTAGCCTGTGAGCAGGCTTCCGATCTTCTTAGCTTCCAAGCGGGCCTTCTCCCTTTCTCCCTTCCCCCTCCTTCTCTTCGTGCTTTCTTTATTTTTTTTTGCCCCATCCTTGACTAGAGAGCCTGTTCACAGACTAGTCTTGCCCAAGAACACAACACTGTGACCCCGGCCAGGGCTTGACCTGGACTGCTTGATCTTGAGTCTGGCGCACTACGTTATTAAATGCAACCGAAATTATGATGGTTGATATCCTTAAAAACAAACTTTTCAGTGATCTTACTGAATTAAAGTCCTTCTGTGTTTTTGGTTATGATTTAACTAAAATGTTTGTTCAGAAGTTCAAATGTTTCCTTTCAGTACAACCTGTGATATTCAGGTGCAAACTATCACTCACTGATTGGCAATTTACTTGAGCAAATCTCAAATAAGCAAGTAAAAGTTCCACTTGAGTTTTGTCAAGTTCCGGTTTTTAATTTATTGAGGTGTAAACTGAATAATAAGTGCCACACTTGTCACAGAGACAAAAGAAATAATTGTCCTATGGTAGACTTAAGTACTCCTTGTAAACAGATTGCAAGAAATATTAGTGACAATTTGAGTTTGCATTATTAGAAAAGAGACTGATTGATATACTTACAACTGACCAACATCTTCCTATTAACCCACTGGTGGAAAAATTAAAAAAAAAATACGAGAAATTTAGGTGTATAAACCCTTTTTTTTAAGGATATATTACTGTTCTAAGTAGTTATTCTTTTGAAAGAGGAATAAACAGTATAATGTGATGTGCATTTTATTAAAATTCACGGCACTCTGCATGTCATGGTTCTGCGTTTTTCATGATTTTCAAAAAATCACAAAATTAAAGACCCCTGAAAACACATTTTGTAACATTTTGTTTGTCTTTTTAACGTTTATAATGTAGTTTTTGGCCAAATTGCAAAAATTAAGTCTCATGAAATATGCCCGTTCCATTTTCGCGTAAATAAGTAACAATAAGGTAGTAGTACAATATGGTTGCTTTAAAGGAAAAAATAGTTAGGTTAATTTATATTGTCAATTTTGAGACTGCTGATGCTTATAGTGGTTTATCATTTCACCTTTCTCTATTCGTTTCTAAGCAACTTTTAGTTAAATGTGCTACTTAACCTTTTTTTATGATTGACAAGGTCACATGACCACATGGCATGCAAAGAACCTATTAGGTGTGTTTTCACTGTTGGGATACTGACAAACAGGTACAAGTATAGAGGGGCCTGAAAGGGGTAAAATGGGAACTTGGATTTGGGCAAATTTTTACTCAGGGAGAATGGATTTGGGTAGCTGGGACAGGGAATTGCAAACAAATAAACAATAAATTAATTGGGACTGGGATTTGGAAAATTGGGAAAACAATAGGCTGGGAAATGGGATTTGGGCAAAATTTGCACCAGGAAATTAAATGAGATTCTATGTTCCCCCTCCCCCTTCTGAGGACCCTCTATCTGTAAAGTGGGGCTAGTGTACACATATCTTGAGTCAGCACCAAGAAAGTTGAAAGCTTGTATACAATGAACTGATGTCAAGGGTGGTTTCAAACTTAGGTTGACACAAAATTGGTAGACTAAAAGCAACCAGAGACCTATGAAGTATTAAGTTTGCAAGGCTTGCTTCCCTGACACAAGTAAACATCATAAAATATCTTGGGGCAAGTCAACCAGTTTTGCTTTTTATTGCAGGGCTGAAAGTTCTTATCATTTGTTTAAAATCTACATGTACACAGTTAAAGTCAAAATGTACCTAAACTCTGAGGGTTCCATTTTGACTGATAAAAGGTGATTTGTTTTGTAGTGCTGCAGTGGTTGTGCCTCAGTTGATGTAGCCTTGTCTGAATCCTCCTTGTTTGGACCAAGAAGTGATATATACTTTTTTCTTTTTTAAAAAAACACCTACCTGCCAATTATTGTGATTTTTCCTTTACTGCTTGGTGAAGATGCCATTGCTGTTAAAAGAGTATTAGGCTTTTTTTCATGCAGTAAATGAATAAAATTAACATAACTAAAGTATAGTCAGAGTGCCAATAACTAAAATCTACCAATCATATTGCTCCATTGCCAGTCCAATATTTTCTTTAGAGTATTTGACCGGGTATTGTCCCAAATGATTCCATACATGAAAATTCATACATATCAAGTAACTTGGCCGTTGAATGTAATAAGTTTTAAACCCTCTGATACTTTTTTGTAGGTTTGTAGATCAACACATGTTAGGGAATTCAATTCTACCCATTAGTCCAGCCAGACACTCCTTAACGGTATTTTCTTGGTCAGAATCCTGTTTGGGATAATATCGTCTTTTATCCTTCCAACTTTTTGCTAATATCTATGAAAATCTTTTTCAGTTGCGTAATAAATCTCTCATTAACGGACAAGCTTGCTTGTACTGGGAGAGTATAAGCCTTCGACTCGATTTTCTGAATAGACTTCTGGGGGTTGATATTAGCCCCAGTACAGCCCTCACACTAATGGTATTGGTTAAAATCATATTTATGTAAGAACATAAAATAATGTTATGTGGCGTAAAAGTGATCAAAATTGAAAAATTTGCTCTCGCCTCTAGCAAAACTTTATAAGCCTCCTCTGGAAAATTTACCTATGCATATTACCAGAAGCATATCACCTAGGTGATATGCTTCTGATATTACACGTACATTTATCACACATATATACTGCACGACTTCTACAATGTAAATTAAGTCATGTGATTACAGGCTCTCGTGACATGTACTCCGACTGTGCTTTAATTAATTGTGCCATCTTCAAATAATAGCGACAGGATCTTCTTTTGGATCTGTTAGATAAATGATGGGTTTAAAGCTATCATACAGGATATTTATTTTCCTTCTATGGATCATAAAAAATTTAAGCTCCAATAACTTAATTTAAGCAAAAACGGCTAGGCGGGAACAAAGTTATTTGCTACATTTAGTATAGTTTTGGAGACAGGTAGCTGGTTTCACCGAGGCTCAAAAAATATTATCTTCGCTTGCAAAAGATTATATTCCATTTTGTTTTCCAAAATAAAAAATCCCCTTGATATAAAGCGAATTAGTATGCACAAACCTGGACTTGTTTACGACCTTGGGACGCGCAAAAACTTCCCGAGATGTTCTAAGAAAAGAAAGTGACAACAAATTACAGCATCGCTTTTTCTGTGCTGAGCCCGCGTGACTTGCTGGGCAGAAGCGTTTATTCTTCTAGGGTAGGGTGCGTGATATAAACGTTCAAGAACACTAAATCAAAGCTTTGATTAAGAATTAAACCTAAACTATCGACAAAAATACAGATCGAATATTTTTAGACACTTATGTAATATTTTAGACTAATTAAATTCTAGAAACAATAGAAGATGTTTCAAACGCACTAGTAGGACTGTGTCCACCCCAGAGAAGTTTGATGTGCTCTGATTGGCCAACAGTGAAAATAACCAAGCAGGGTGGGTCGGGGATTCCCCGCGGGAAAAGTCCCGGGAACGAACGTTGATAAGAGAATATTCGTTGTTCGCGGTTTCGTTTCATCAAGAAGATTTGGGAGAGTATTTCCTGCGTAAAAGGTGAGCCTGTTTACAAGCTAATTAGCATGAGTTTTGAAAAGGGTACGGAGTTCATCATAAGGGTTCTTTTGGTTGATTATGTCAGCTATAATTTCCCTAACTTTAACACAAGTTCACTTCCTGTTTCAGACGCATTTTAATACGTGATCGGTTTCTCTTTTTCAAAAGTTAACTCTGTTGAAGTCGGAGGAATGTTGGTTAAAGTTGGAATCGTCTCGATCCATTAAAAGAGCGAGCATTCTTAACAGAAACTCTGGTTGTTAGCAACGGATTCAATCGTTGTTCGATCTACATTCAACAATGGCTTCATTTCAGCCGCCTAGTCATCTTTTTGAGCGAAATATTTCCTTGAATGATTTGGACTCAGCTTTGGACGTGAGAGAGATCGTGCGCAGAGATGTCGTGGTCCCAGAAGACGTTACGAAACACCGCTATCTCGAGTCTTCAACCAAGTATTCATTTGTGCTGCCATCGTTTCAAGATTTCCCTATGGAGTTCCGCAAATTCGTGTACAGCTTTCTTGTTGATGGCCACATTCTCAGAGAACTGGAAGCAGCGAGGAGGCTGAATTGGTGTACGTCTTTGGGCCGTATGGTTACGGTGAATACTTTGGGCGATGGAAATTGCCTGATGCACGCAGCTTCGATTGGAATGTGGGCAGTAAATGATAGATATCAGATTCTGAGAAAAACTGTCTACGAAGCATTAGTGGAGGACGTGGAAGGTACAAGTAAGTTAAGATCTTAGGGGATATGGGGGAGGAGGGGGTTAGTGGCCTTAAAATGTGCAATATAAGTTTACCCTCCCCCTGTAATAACTGTGATTAAAAGGGAAAGAGGAAATGATGATTAGTGGTTCAGAATCTAAAGATAGTTAAATTACAGTTTCAGCATCTCCTTTGTTGGTAGTGGAGGTGTAATAGTTTCAGCATGGCTAGTTACATAAGGAAGTAAAAGAGTTCTGTTTTGTTTAACATTCAAAACAGAATATTGTTGTGTTAAGTCTCTATGGGAACTGTAAAGTGGCCATGGTTGACTGAAAACAGAAAAAATTGAATTCATGCACTTGATTTCTAAATCAAATTAAAACAAACGTTATTTGTTTTGAAAAAAAGGGTATGTTTATTACAAAAATAGCAGTCGAGTCTTCACATCTGGCCAAATATGTTACATGCCTGTATAAAACTGACAAACATTAGTATGTGCATGGAGAAGTTATTAAGAACCCTGATAATCAGTTAGACGAATATTCATATCTTCTCAGTTTTGAGCTTGTTTAATTACATATTTTCATCTAACCATGAAAAAATTCTAAAATTCTATGTAAATGTCATTTACATAGAATTTTTACAGTTATTGGTAGTCGCGTCTTTGCTAAAAGTCCTTTGCCATTACTTTTTTCTTGTTTTTAGGATTTTACCATAGCCGCTGGAAATGTGAAGAAGAGCGTCAAATCTCAAATCAGATTGGTGGATACAAACGGACAGAAGAGCAGTGGAATCATGAATGGGAAGAAGTTATTAGACACATTTCTCAGACAGAATTCCCATTTGGTCGAAATGGTGCCCAGTTCGGAAGCCTTGAAGAAATCCACATATTTGTCCTTGCAAACATTCTGCGTCGTACCATCATAGTGCTGTCAGATGAGACTCTGAGAGGACCTTATGGCGATTCGTACTCACCAATTAACTTTGGAGGTATTTATTTACCTCTGCTCTGGGACTCTGTTGACTGCGTAAAAAGTCCGTTGGTAATTGGCTATGCAAATGGGCATTTTACTGCAGTTGTCAATATTGAAGATGGTAAATTGGACCTGGGCAATGAAAATAACCCAAGTGGCTCAAATAATTGCATACATGCAGTGCCATTAGTAAAATATGATGGGATGCCATTACCAGTTCACTTCCTTTACGATCAAGAAGTACCATTTGCAAGTGACCGTCTCCGCCAATACTTAGATTGTGCAAAGGTTCCCTTTTCCAGCAATCCAGGAGAAGCCAGACAAACAGTTCTTGTTGCAAAATTGCATTTTTCTGAGCAACCCCGCTGTATGAAAGAACTCATTGAAGGGTACTTCACAAAGGCCATGGAGGAACATGAGCGTGTATTGAGACACAGTCAGCTTCATCCTCAGTTGCAACCGGGCACCAGACAGCCAGCTCTACAGATTGTTCCATGTCAAACTCCAGGCTGCAGTTTTTATGGATGTACCGAAACTGGTAACCGTTGCTCTCAGTGCCTTAACGAGTTTCTAAGGACCTTGGGAACTGCTTGTGAACCAGGTCAAAATGTCTCCTCAGGACAGATCCAGCAACAAGTTGCAGTGACAACACAGCAAGCCCCAAATGCCAGTGCATGGCAACAAACTGCAACAACAACAACACAAGCACCAGCGAACACCAGTGTTGCATCTTCCATGACCCTCCCTGTAGCAAGTTCTGCTAAATGCCGTACTGCAGGATGCAAGTATGGAGCTATGCCTGACAGAGGTGGTCTTTGTGAGAGATGCTTTGAAGCTGAAAGAAGTGCCGAAGAAATGGCTGCAAGCATGAATCACATGAGTTTGGCATCAGCAAAGCATTGTTCAAACAGAGTGAATGGCTGTGAGTTCTTTGGTTTGCCCGAACATCACAACTTGTGTTCCAGATGCTACAGAACCTTCTGTCTTCGCATGGAAAACACTTTGGGGGTGCAATCTCCAACTGGATTACCACCAAGAAGTCCCGCGCCATTGACACCTCCAAACCGATGCCAGAATCCAGACTGCCCCTCTCCAGGTGTCCCTGCCTTGTATGGTATGTGTGTGCAGTGCTACACTGGGTGTATACATAATTTCATAACCTCTGAAGGAAGATCAGTTGGAAGTGCAGCGCAAACTACTCCACATCTGCCATCACCACCGATGGACGTCAGGAGAAAGAACATGTTACCTACAGGTGGCAGGACAAAAGGCGTCTTGTGTGCTTCTCCTGGTTGCTGCAATGAAGGGATCTTTCAGTTATCTGACCTCTGTGCAGAGTGCCATGCAAGGAAGTCTGGTCCATCGCCACAGATGAGGAACACTCCAGTCTCGGCAGCAGGTGCGGTGAGTTTCCCAGTGGCTGCACCCCCTCCGAGCTCCATGCCAACATCGGCTGCTTCGACTCATCAACTGACATCAGCACTTACAGGTGCCATCGGGTACTACTGTTCCAACCCAATATGCAAGAACCCAATAAGAAAGGATGGAAGAGGCTTATGTCAAAGGTGTGAAAGTGCCTTTTTGACACATGGTAATCCTGCAGCTAGTTTGCAACAAGCAAGAACCAGACCAATTGGTCTGACAACCACAGCATCAAGCATGCCACCAAGACAAAACACACCAGCTTACACAAGCAGCGCCACCTCGCAAACGTATACTGTTCCTGGGGCCTCAATAGGACTTCCTCATCAAGTTGGGGCACCACAAGCGCCACATGCTGAAGCTAACACTGGGATGTGTGCCATGGGCTGTGGACAGCGTGCAGTGCAGGAAGGTGGTTTGTGTCAAGCATGCTATACTGCAGCTTTTCAGCTAGAATTGAACAGACAAACTGTCCCCCAGCCATCCAGACAACAAGGAGCAATGGCATCTGGAGTTACAAGCAATCAGGTATGCATTCAGCTGATGTGTATATCCGGCCTAGTTATTAGATAGATGGGTTTTCATGTCAGTAGTAACTTGCATTAATTTGCTGTGGTTTTGCATTAAATTTTACGCTTAGTGTTTGGCTAAAAAAAACTGGCGCCACTTTTTCAACCAATCAAAAATGAAACCAGAACCAATCCTGACCCAAAAGCCTTAATGCACTGTTGCCCTTACAAAAATTATTAAATAAATACAAAACGTAATTAAAATAAAGAGTACTGGCTGCCTGGAATAACCAATGGGCAAGTAGAGCCAGGCAGTTCAGTCTGGTTCACTGGATTGATTGCATCCTAAGTAACTGCCCAGAATGATTTTTTGGTTTAAGTTTTATGAAATGCAACTAATTAAGTCTCAATTACAGGTTTTCAGCCTGTTCCCCCCCCCCCTCCCCCAGCAATCTGTGAGTTTCCATTAATTTTCAACTACAGTGTACAATTATCACACGGAGATGTACATGTAGTAGAGGCATTCACAGTGCAAGTATGAATGTGATGTACAAAATAATTATCACGAAAAAATGTCTCACCCAAGACACTAAACAAGGATCCATAGTCAAGATTACTGAAGACTGACTATATATGGGCAAGCCTTTCTCTTATAAATCTGTAGGCCTGACCTCCCTTAAAACTGTGATCTAATTGCTTTCTTTTCTTTGTTTCATTTCAAAGGTTGAACAAAGAAATACTGTTGAAACAAGCTCTGGTAGAAACCTGCAACAGACAGAGGCGACAGCAGCTAAGAAGAAATTACAACTGCTGCCATGTACTACAACAGCGTGTTTGAATTTTGGCACCCCAGGACAAAATGGCCTATGTGACGATTGTTATCGGAAGAAGGACATCAGGCAGCAAGGTGCCCCATCAATTGCTGGAGCTAACAAACGACAGGTCTCAAGCATCAGTGGCAGCATGCACAGTGCTCAAACTACATCACAGAATCATCACTTCAGCAACAGCTCTGCAGAGCCAGCATATTATGGGCTACCGGGTCCTGTACAAGTGTCCCAGACTCAAAGCCCGTCATATGAAGCAGGCACGGCAAATTCAGGAAATGATGCCTTCCATGATCAGAAGTGTCGCGGCACCAACTGTACCCTGTTTGGAACACCCGAAACAAATGGCTACTGTTCTCGGTGCTTTTTGGAGAGCACAATACCTCTGTCATACCCACATTCAATTCCAGGTAAGGTTTCTTGAGTATCAATATAATTCACTGTGTTTGTTCGTTTGTTTTTCATCAGTTTTCCATGAACAAAAATACATGTAGGTTTTCTGACATTGAATGCAGTCACTTAAACAAGTCAGAGGCAATTGTAGTAGGGGGAGGGGGGAGCAATGCACTGAGCTCAGTGAGCTGTGTAGTCTCCCTCGCAGCCGTTCTTAGTGTCGTCACGCAAAATTCCTCCCCACTAACGGCTGCTCACATTCGAACAACATTCCTTTCCCTTGTTTCTTATGTGACCAACACAGCACGGGAGATCGTAATCAACATGTTTTCCCGCGAATTCGGTTGTTGCAGAGAAGAACATTCGAGTACCGGAAAAAGCGGCCCCAGTCAACACGTGAACCACACGGCACCGAGACAGGATGTGAGCGCCAGCGTGAATCCACTACATTGAATTGGAGAGAACTAACAAATACACGGAGTACTCCTTTTTGCGACGTTAGTCTGCGGGATCGATCCCATGATTTCGCACGCACGCAAAGCTATATAATTTTTCCGCCCTCTGCGAACCCTTGGGATCAAAAGGGCGCGAGGCGACTCTAGCTAGCAACCGTTCATGCGGCGAATTGTCTGCCGTGTCTGCAAGCGCCCCCAAAAAATATCGAGATGACACATGGCCGTAGACCGCGAGGCCGGGGAGACCACAAGCGTTATGAAGACCCAGTAGAAGCGAGCGGACGGGTAACGCGGAAGAGGACACGAAAGCCGAAAAGAGACAACACAAAAGCTCTTCAAGGCCAAGGGGGAAAGCGAGAACCCAAAAAAACACGAATGCGATGTGATGGGGGTACGGTTCGAGAAAACGAGGAGGGAAGGTGGAAAGGAATGGGAAGTGAGAGCCGTTAGGGGGAGGAGGGACGACACTAAGAACGGCTGCGAGGGAGACTATGAGCTGTGTAGCTTCGTGGAAGAAATGAGTTTGATTAAAAATAGTACCACGTTGAGCACTACATTTCCCATACAATGTATCATTTCAGTCATTATAATACCAGCCTGCACCAGAAACAAAGCTACATCAGACGCCCAATTGCGAATCCTCCTGGCATTTCCAAGATACCTGTAAATTACATGTAAAATTGACATGATTGGAATGCAAAGTGACTTTAAGTTAATTATTTTTATTTTTAATTTAGTACTTTGTTTTACTTAGTTCTGGAAAGCACTTTAAAACCAGCAAATAAATTACACCTGAATTTATTGTCAAGAACTGTCTTATAGTTTTGACTTGTATTACCCGTAATCAAGTTGTCATTCTCAATCTTTTGGCAGATTTTCCACCTCAAGTTTCACCATCACCTGCAGCTGCACCTCACACAACAGAAAAGTGCAGAGTTACTGGCTGTGCAAATTTTGCCGCACCAGAGAGGCATGGTCACTGCCAACAGTGCTTCACAAGGTTTTACCCTGAAGTGGTCCATCGCGAAATAGTTGTACAAAGACAAATGTCTGAACTGGATGAAAGTATTCCTTATTAGTCAAAGATTATGAATAGAACTTGTTAAATAGTGTAATTTACACAAGACTATTGTAAGAATGCTGCCGATATAATGGCATGCATTTACGTATACAGTGCTAATCAAAAAGGCTTGAACATAATAGATTTGTTTACAAGTGCATTGCTATTTTGTCACAACTGAAGAAACCCAATCAGATGCGAGATGAAGAAAAAAGTTATTGCAAAATTTATGTTAATTATTGCTGTCCCTTGTAGCAAAAATCAACTTTTGAATCACAATGTTCATGCCTTTTTTATTGACATAGTAAGCAATTAATTAAGTTATTAATATTAATCTTAAAATTAATAAGCTTTTTGTTAAAAATAAAAGTACATGTAGGACCGTGACAGGTCATCATAATACACGTCTCAAAAGAAAAAAAAAATTGAATTATCCTTTGCACGAGCGGCACTTAAATTTTGCTGGCCTGGGCAGTTTCATGCTTATAATCTTCGTTAACTTTACATATTTTATGATTTTGTGGGAAGCTGAGGACTTGCCTGGGCTCTTGCAAGCCCATAATGCAAGCAAGAATGAAATTAATTTTCCCAACAGGAAAAACCTTCTTGCCCTGGATGACCAAACAGCACTTTTTTTGAGCCCTGAATATAAACGTACTCTGCTCAAGGGGTACACTGTACAGGTAGACTTCAAGAAGAGCCAGGTGGTCTTCTTTTTCTCCACAGAGAACATTAGATTGGGAATGATCGGTGCAACCATTACATACATTGCTAATTTTGCTGCTTACAGTGCACATGTAATTTGGAAATGGGAAATAATTATACAGTAATTTCTCATGATAAGAGGAACATTGTCCGACTGCTATTCTCGTATGTAGAATAAAAAAAAAAATGACTGTATTAAAACAGTAGAGTGAATTTATTTCCATGTTAACCAAGACAATAAGAAAATATTTATATCTTTAGTTAATACATATTTTTTTAAACAGAAAGTGAGTATTGGGAGAGGAAGTTAAAATCAGTTGATAGTTATGTCTTGTAAAAAAAAAAAGTTGTGTTAGAGTTATGAGAGGTTGGATTCAGAAAATTAATAGACTTTCTTTGCCTCTCGTTTCTGGTTTGGTAGCGCTCTGTGAGTTCGACTTGTAGGCAAGTCTAGATCAAGAAAATATTTTATTTAACTTGCCTCTTAGCTTAGGATTTGCTAGGAGACTGAGTAGAAATTATTAAAATTGGAAGTAGAAAAAGAAAAAGAAAAGCTGTTGAAATGTAATTGTCAATAAATAGATTCACCAATCTCTGGTTTCAATCATTGAATTTTTCTGAGATCATCATAATGTCCGCACTTCAGTGAGTCTGTCTGCAGGGTTCGTACGGGTCATGGAACTTTTATTAGAATTTCATTTTCCTGGAAAGTTATGAAATTTAAGTTTGGGTCATGGAAATGCACGGGAAATATTGAATTGATTGTACAAAATAAAATTAATTAGGCAGGTTATTTTTGTGAAGAAACGGTTAAAACATACCTGAAATCAAGATTAAGAAATAATTATGGTCAAATCTAGGTCATCGAAAACTTTGAAAAGTCATGGAAAAGGAAAGTCATGGAATTTCAAATGCTCAAAAGACTACGAACCCTGGACTGATAGTCATGTATAATATTCCGCATCACATTACTATAGATTTGCTAACAGTGGTCAAAAACCACACCAAAGGACCAGATGAGTTTTTGTCTCTTTAGGACTACCGTATTTATTTTATTAAGCGCCCTGGGCGCTTATTAAATTTTTGGATCTTTGAGGGTGGGCGCTTATTTCATTTTCGCAATCTTCAGCAAATAGTTTATTTTTGTAACAAAACAATAACTAATAACAAAACATGAAGATGTACCAAAGCAGAATTTTACTGTTATTTGAAAGCTTCTGTAAAATACTAAGAAAACTCAGTCACGGGGGAATCTTTATAGTACCGGTAGTACTTGTTAGTCAATTTCAATATTCGATACTCCTCTTGTGCACTTCAGGGTTTTTTATGGGGGAGGGGGGTGGGCGCTTATAGGAGGCTGGGCGCTTAATAACTTTTCCTACCTTCAGGGTGGGCGCTTATTCGAGGTTGGGCGCTTAATCGAATAAATACGGTAAGTGAACTGTCCATAATGGTAAGGTGTCCATAAGGTTGACAGTACTATTCATATCTTATGGATTCTGCTGAAATGTATCACCAGGTGTATTTTAACTTGGACATCATGAAAACCATGCAAATAGAATTTGTGTTGTGAGCAACACGACTGGAATTTGCACTAGTCTACTGTTGCATCGTGTTGTTACAAAAAATATCGATACCCCATATCCAAGTTTCCTCTTTGCAAATTACACAATTGTTAGCCTCCTATGCATATACTTATTGGGCTCATCAACAAATTATAATTGCACAAGCTTAAAGATTTTGTGTTGGTTTTAAAAAAATTAATGAACATAATGCACTACAGTAGTTAATTGCAATATTATATCAAAATAGTTGGCTAAAATAATAATATTTATTAATATATACCACACAAGTGAATAGTGCTTTTCGCACGCATTGATTGGTTAACTCAGCGGTGATTAGCAAAGCCCGCTAGTTATTCAACTTGTGTAAGGTAGGTAAAGTCTGCTTCGAGCCAGTGGCCCTACAGGCCGGAGCTCCCGTTTCGGGGCCCCCCCGGCCCCCCGGGGGGGGGCCCCCCCCCCGCCCCTGTGGTATAATTATACTAAAACAATAATTGTCGGTAAATGTGGTGGATATTTACCTTGATGCTCAGTAAATATCCACCACTATTCCCCTCCACTTCAGTGAATACTTGTTAAATATAGTTTGTCAGAAAAACTTCTGGCACAGGAAGCACACAAAATCTGTCATAAAAAGGGCACAATTACCGGGTAAACGGCACAAAAGTTATCACACCAAACCAAACAAAGCACAAAACACATATGATTTATCTTTATCAAAGGCTTTATTACATGTTGGACACTTAAAGTACAGATGAATTTAATTAGCGTTTTCCACCAACACGAGGAGCCTTCGTCTGCACAGGTTTTGCAGCCTTCTGCTTTTGTCGGGCAGGCTGTTGTGAGCTTGCCTGGAGAAGATAACAGAGTGTAAATGAGCATACTAATTGAGTTTAACTGTCAATAAGACAGATGTACACAGTGATTTTGTATTGGTGTTTTGTTTTTGTCACTATTACTTTTTGTTTGGTATGCTCCTACAACTATATAAGTGATGACGGTTTTGCCCTGTTTTGAAAAGCAAATCAGTCTGACATCACTTTATTATGACCCCTGAGATATCGATCTGCGCAGCATCACAGCTTAACCCTAGTTTGTCTAGTGTGATCGTCTGGGCAAGGGTAGTCCTGAAAAACACTGTTGTTTGGGCATTTCGACAACCTGAGCAGAAGTCATTGACAGAGTCAGGCAAACAATTTGCTAGCCAGTCGATGGTGCTGAGTTCATGTAATTGACTCTAAAGAGCATGTCCTAACAACCATAATAACCAGAACAACCATAAAGTAACAAGGTTCGTTTGTGGTTAGGATTAGGGTAAGATGTTAGTACATGTAGTTGGAAGTTGAGTTTAGTTTTGGAGAGGCTTTTCTGGGGTGTTCCAGTGTTCCTGGTTTGAGAATATGCTGCTGTAAAGGCTTCCATAGCCTGCGAACAGTCTTTCTGGAGAGCGCTCGGCCGGCGGGGCAAAAATGGAGGGGAAAGCCTGCACGCATCTCTGAGAATCGCAAATGTCGCCCACAGATTGCTGAGCTTGTCAATTGTCACAATTATACAAAAGCATTTAAACCGCACACCGGATATCAAATTCAAAACTAAGGTAAAAAAATAATGTTTGGTCACCCGCGAGCTAGAAATTACAGAAAGTTTCTTCTGACAGCCAACGGCCAAGTTCCGAAGATGCAGTTCACAGACCCAGAGTCGGAGCCAGTGCTCGAAAATTGCTGGGAATGCAATTTCAAGGACCTCGAGCACTGGCCGTCGCGATTCACGAGAATGAAAACGCACTTCTGGTTATTGAGGATACAGTCGAAGCTCTCTTAACGGACACTCTCGTAAGCGGACAGCTCTACTAACAGCCGCCTTGTTTGAAATCCCGTTTTACGCTCCCATACAAACTCTGTATTTTTACATTCTCGTAAGCGGACATTCCCGTAAGCGGCCGCGGACACTTTCGGAGATTACGACTTAGACTTTTTCTTTGTTTTTACGCTCCCGTAAGCGGACATCCCAAAGAAAATCTTTTTAACAACCTCCGTATCTTGCTTTTATCAATAAACTTTACACCGCCGTTCGTCACAATGATTTTACAGTAATTACAGTACTATATTTCAGTGTTTGTTTTGTCGTCATCCACGTCCGGTTACATTTCGAAACACCACTAACATGCATATTACCATTATGTTAGCTGGGCAAGCTCCCGTAAGCGGCCATCTATCCCCTACACCTCTAGTGGCCGCTTACGAATACCATTCTCGTAAGCGGCCAGCTCCAGTTACGGACACTTTTTTTGCGTCCCGAGGGTGTCCGCTTACGAGAGCTTCGACTGTATTATCGACATGTTCGAACACTAGATGTAAGGGAGAATATCTCTCTCGCGAAGAATATCGCCTCAAAAAATTGGCAAGCAGTTGCTAATGCCGTCACCGGCTCAAGAACGAGCAATTGAAACCAGACACGTTCTATTTTGATTTTTGTCTCTACTGGAAATGAAAAACAGCGACAACGTCACAAATAATTATAATCCATCAATCAGCGCACTGCGTCCAAAATTTGGACGCGATGCGTGCAGGCTTTCCTTCTCGGCGCTTCGCGCCGTCTAAGAGCTCTCCGGAAATCTCCAGAAAGCCTGTTCGCAGGCTAAGGCTTCCATGAATTCATAAACAATGATTGATCAGTTGCTGTCAGTTGTGATCTGTCTATTGTTAGACAATTGTTTGTTGGTTGTGTTTGCATTGGATAAGAGGTGTTTGTCCTACATGGCAAGTTGAAGTTTTCAGCTAATCTAGAGTCAGTAGTTGAAAGAACTTTTTACAGTTTTTAGAGTCAGTAGTTGAAAGTAGTTCTACAGTTAATGAACTAAAACATCAACCACCAACAGCATTCCTTTTCAGCACTACCCTTACGGAGACAAACACACTAGAAAAACTACATGAACCGGGGTTCAATACTACATTGTGCCTTCACACTGTTAAAGTGGCCACGTACATGTATGTATGTTTATTATACACAAACAATAGTAAAACTTATGATAATACAACATGGAGTTTGTAGTTTGTTCCATGACTGATATTTTTTTCGAAGGGACTTTAGATTAAGAGTAATAATGAATGCATCAAGGAGTAAACTGTTTTACCTTGACAGCTTTCTTTTGTTGCTCTTTGGCTCTTGCCTTTTCTTTTGCAGCCCTATGGCAAAAAACTTAACTGTTAACACACAAAACTACTGTCTAGCTACTATTCACTCTAATTTTCTTTTTCTAAATATGCACTCTGGTCCAGAACATTTTTCTCAGAATAAAGTTACAATCAGAGACACTCCATGAGCATCTCAAACAATGTAGGTATAAAAAAAATCATCACTGAAAAATAGCTGGACAAAAGCACATACAAGTACTATACCGTAGAATTCCGGTTATAAGCCCTGGGCTTATACAACTTCGTAAGGGGTTTTGTGTGGGCTTATAAGCTTAGGGGCTTATAAGCGGAATGAAAACACGTTTCGAAAAGAGCCACGGGAGTGTTGATCGAAATACTTTTTGAAGTTAAAAACGCATAATAAAGCAACATTTACCCTGTTCAGTACTGTCATCCGGTAGAGGGGGGCTTATATCCGGAGGGGCTTATAATCGGATGTATTTAATTGGCAGATGGGCATATAACTGGGGGGGGGGGCTCATAACCGGAATTTTACGGTATACCAAGCCCATTTACATATGTATTGTCATGCAAACATTTTACATTCCAAAGTTTTGTGAGGTTTTTTTTTTTTCCAAGATCAATAATATTGAGAAATGTTAGCCTGCGAACAGGCTCCCGAGTGGGGTTTTTACGCGAGCGAAGCGAGCGGAAGAGCGGGGCCTGAGGGGGAGCCTGTAGACTTTGTTTGATTCCGCCCATCCGCCCACTTGTAATGGATCCTGTAACACATCTGTCAGTAGGGTAATTAGACCTAGCAAAAAACAGATGACAGGCCTACGCAGACTACTTCGTGACTTTTGTACAAAATAAGCCGTTCGGTAAAATTGGATTTGGTCGTCCAATTTATTTTGACGCTTCAAAGTTGTTTAAAAAGGGCACTATGCTCTGTCACTTGTATTATAAGAAGGCGATTTTAGGTTATAAAGTAGAGTCGAAAGACTGCCGGTCAGCAGATGTGTAGAGATGATAGATCTGCACCGTTTCCCGTTAGTACATTTTGACACCTCTGTATTAAATTTTGCTATTGCGGTTAGCCTTGGCTCATTCATATTCACAAGATGTGTTTTAAGCTCTAAAAATGTTCGCTCTGGAAGGACACAGATCCTATTTCCGTGAATATGTTGATTATGTACTTGCATTCTATATTTGCAAGGCCGGGCCCGGCTGTTTATAGTCTTGCAATGTGTGTTGCTTTTTATCACGGATGACATCTGTTCACTTTAGCCAGAGACTGCGTAGCTTTATTTTGCAAAGCTATTGCTTTGTTTTAGAGACACGTTATTTACTGTCGCTAAGGATATGTATCTTGCATCAATTTTAACGAGCGTTTAGACTTTTGAGCTCGATGTTTTGGGTTTTCGCCTCTTTCCTTTGTTCGTTGTGTGACATTTGCACCACAAGATAAATGTAGGATTCATGTAGATTTATTGCATATCTAACCACACGCAAGCCGGTTGACTTTTTTGCGTGTTGTGTATGCCACTATTTTTCATCACTCACTTGTCAAAAATTAGCGTTCTGACCAATCAGATCATGATACCAGAATCTGGTATCATGGATCGGCGTTTTCAAAAGACTGTCCACAGGCTCCCGCGCCCCCGTACTCCCCCTCAGGCCCCGCTCTTCCGCTCGCTTCGCTCGCGTAAAAACCCCCCTCGGGAGCCTGTTCGCAGGCTAGAGAAATGTAAAAACACTTGTATGTTGGTTTTGGGGTCTCTACATTATTTTCTTTTTATTATCAAACATCTGATCATGTTTATGTTTTATAATATTACACAAGATTACCATGACCTGGAAAATGCTACAACAATCATGTACATGTACATTGCATACTGTAAAAGTAGTTTGCTATTAAATCAGGCAAATGTAGACAGACTAACCTGATAGCTTGTTCACGCTGGGCTTTCCTTACTTCGGGTTTCTGGTTTCGTTTGGCTAGGATGTTCTCCAGAGTGGCACCCTGAACGGAACGCTGGAACTTAATGTTGCGTCTTGTTCGTTTTTTCGTGACTTCCTCAGTTGTACCTTTTTTATGCTTTCGCCGATACAGGACAGTCCATGTGATCTTACGGGGATTGCGGCGCATTAGCAAGGCCCTCTCACATTTCTTGTTGAGGAAGTTAAAGACCTAATGATTCAGAGGAACTTTCTTTAGCATGTAACTTTTAAATCAAATTTATTATTTCAAACTAACAGAAAAGGATTGTACTTTAAAGGCATGTTTTCACCATTGACAAAGTTGTAAACTGAGTTGTGATCAGTCATAAGAGTGATCTAGTGAAAATCAAAAATCGGTGCCATAAGCAGAGTCATAAGCTACACGGAATTGGAGTCAGAAGAATAGGAATGTTTCCATTTTCTTCCAGTTCCATGTGTGACACGATACCGCCGAAACAACCGAAACGAGCAAAACAAGACAACATCACCGAAACAAGCAAAACCCATTACATTATCGAGAGCTAACCTTAAACAGGCTAACTGGAGTGCATAATAGGCTAACCTAAGTGAATTGTAGGCTAACCGGAGTGTGTAGTTGGATAACAGGAGTGTATAGTAGGCTAACGGGGGTTTATAGTACAGTAAGTGGTGGAAATCTTAAAGTTTTGCTTGTTTCGGCGATTTCGTTTCGTTTTGCTTGTTTTGGCCTTTTCGGTTGTTTTGGCGGTTCTGTTTCGCTCGTTTCAGCGATGTCGGTCGTTTTGTTTCAGTGCGTTTGTTTCGTTGTTTCGGGTTTTAGTATATGCCTTCATTATATGTCTTAGTCTTCATCAGTCAAAAAACATCCTTGTTTATTTTCGAGTTTTTATTGCTTTGCTGGTGTTTTTTCTACATTAGAAAACTATTATTTTGAGTTTTCCTTTGATTTAAAATAAATCAGAAAGAGGAGCTAAAATATCCTGACAAAGCTCCTTTAAGATTCTTTATGAGAAGTGTCTGAAGTGTAACCTTGTCTTGTGAAGAAAGTTTCATATAAATTCAAATATACGATTATCTGGATTATCGATTTAATTGTTCCCTTTAGTATATACTAACTGCAAACAGGCTATACGCACCTTTCCATCCAGCCGACAGTACCTTTTGCCATGGCCTGGGTAGATCTTGTACCCACTATAGTTACACAACTCGAGCCTTAAAAATAACAAGTTCTAGATTTAATATATAAAGAAGCTTTGTCGTATAAATTTAACAGAACAGACATAGTTACTGATAAGTTACAATGTCATAATAAAGGCTCGTATATGGTAATTTATTGTGCTAAAACAAGCAGCCATGTCGATAAAATCACGTTACGGTAGTGCTACTAAAACAAGTAAGAAATCACTAGAGTTTAATGTTTTTATGCTTAAATTGTCCCGTGAAATGAAACTACGGTAGTTGAGCTTAACAATTATTGCTCGCAAAGGTTTATTTTTGGTGGATTATAGTCTGGATGCAAAAGGATTTCAATCAAACTTACTTCATCGCTGTACGATGATTATTTTGGTGGAAGAGAAGGAATATCGGCGTGCATGCGCATAAGACCGCAATCGACTGCGACCGAAGGGCTGTATGGGAATTTTCAAAATGGCGGCTCGTGATAAGAGTTGAGTGCGGTTGATTACAAACAACAAATCGAAATAATTTTGAAAAAACGCTATAGTATTTTTGTAAAGAAGCAATGGCCAAGAATTTAGAAGGCCAAGGCAGCAGTAAAAGCAAATCAAAGGACGCAAAAGAAAGTGAGAGACCACAAGTGAAGGCCACTCCGAAAATTCAAGAACATTCTTTTCTGACTGATAGAACAGACGTTAAACAAATGGAGAAAGGATTGCTAGATCTCATGCACGATTTCAATCACGGAAAACTTCATGCGTTTGGAAAGGACTGCACTATTGAAAAGATGGATAAAGTGCGTGAACTTCAAGAACGATTAGCTCAGTTGCATTTTGAACTTGACGATATGACTGAGGGATTTGGGGAGGAAGAAGAAACGAAAAGCGGAGGAAATCTGGAGAAATTAATGAAGAATTTAGAAACTCTCAGTTCTACTGTTCAAAGCTTACATCAAGAAAGCTCCACACAATAGAAATGACAATTTTAAAACCTTCTAAAGCTGCAGGATGTCTACACAATGAGCTATAAATTTCCTCTCTTTCCTTTCTCACTCAAAAACTACAGAATAGCTTGCCAGTGGATTGAAAGATACCTCTGCTGATACAGTCACTAGTATTTAAAAGTCATTTAGTAGAATTTTTATAATTAACTGGGTTTTTTTGCTTTTCAGTTTGTTTTCCTTGCCAGAAGAGGTAGGCTTGATTATCAGCCACAGTTCACCCGGCGTGTTTGAACGTTTGGTAATCGAACCCAATCTCACACCAATTGTTCGATTGGGTTCAGTAATCGAACATAATCGAATTCACAATAAAATTTGGTCAATCGAACAAAATCAAACGTTCAATTACCGAACAGTCAACAGTTGTACTCAATCGACCGTTTATGTTGCGGACATTTTGTACGGTGCACCGTCCCCCTAAATAGTCCTGCATGATTTATTTATCAAGAGACAGATTCCAAACAAAATCAAATCGGATTGAGTTTGACTGTGTTCGGTTGTGTTCAATTGGTTTGATTGGTTCGAAAATCGAGCTCACAGCAAAATATATAGATGTTTGATTTTGTTTGATTACCAAACCCAATCGAATGATTGGTGTTCGATTGGGTTCGATTGATTTTTGGTTCGATTTTGTTCAATTGGATACGCCGGGAGTTCAGGAAATAAGACTGCACTCCTGCCCCCAAACTTGAGAGATCGTCGGAAATTGAGCCTACAGAAGAGGCAAAAAAAACTGAAAAGTATACATGTAAGATAAACTGCAAATGCAGATGTATTTCCGGCCATTGCTTTTCACAGACGTTGTTTTCGCGACGGCCAGAAATACTACTGCATTCACAGGCTAAATCATGTAAGAAGGGCCAGCCATGTTATACAGCTTTTCACTAAACAATTGGCTTATTTCATTCTTTTCAATTATGTAGTAAACAGTTGGGAATTGATTCAGAGGGGCATATTAATTTTGCAGTATCGTATTGTAAACTTTCAATAATATTAATCCCTCAAATGACATGCAAAAATATTTCCCATAATAATCACTCCCCCCCCTCCCCTCTTGAATATAAGCCCAAAAGGCTTGCAATTTTTTAGAAGTACATGTTACTTCTGATTATAAGCCCTTTACTGTTAGGGTTTATTTTTGTACTCATGTTGTTGGAATGTATTCATTTAATGGCTGCAGAACCTTTTTTTTTTGCTTCATAGTATTATGCTTCTAAAGGTGAAAGTTTTACTGCAGTGTGCGACAAATGCAGACTGTAGACTGACAGACTTTAGGAAAGTTTTAGTATTGGCGTATAATAATATTGTGTTACCATTACCATTATTGAGAGCTAACCAGGCTAACTGGAGCATTATTTTGGCAAAACAGAGACTTTTTCAGGGTAACCGGAGTGCCATTCAGGATAACTGGAGTTTAAGGGCGCTTTCCATTCGACCAAAAATTCTGGTTTGAGTTTCCGGAAAATTCCAATGGCGAAAGGAACAGCATTTTCCGACTCTTCCGGTTTACTGCACGGAAGGCAACAAAATTTGCATATGATAGTGCGTCGAATATGGAAATTTCTACGGTGCATTTAAATAATGCACTGTGGCAGGTTTGCTGCACATATAACTCGATATTTTTGCAAATAAAAAGCATTCCGAGCACTGAAAAAACCGCCAAGAATGACATCGTAGCCTCGAATACAGGGACCGTTCAAAAGGCACACAAGCAACGAAAACGTCGCGAACCCAAAAAGTTCAATGAGCAAAACAATGGCGTAGCCTGCACGCGCGTTATAAATATTTGTACATTTCTTTGCTGCCGCCTGCAAAACAACAACGAAAAACAACCGAATTAACCTACATTTTTTATTTGGAGTTTCAAGAACGCTTTCTTAACTCATGTAGATGCTTTCATATGCCCAAATCGCTAAATTTTCTGCCGAAGAAAATTGAGCTGAGTGTAATGGTAGTTTTTTCCAAAATTTCCGGAAAAGAGGACAACCTCGCAAGGTAGACCCAAATTTTCGAAAACAATTTCCGGGAACTTTCAGTTCCATTTGATTTTGCTCCTGGAATTTCCGGGGTTTTTGGTTGAATGGTTTGCATTTCGGAAAGTCAATACTTTCCGGATTTTCTGGAAACTTTCCCAGGAAATTTCTGTACCATTCGCGCTTGTTGCGAAATTTCCGGAATTTTTGGTCGAATGGAAAGCGCCCTAAGTCTGCAGTTGCCACACATCGGTTCTACAACGCATTATAATTGCATACACTAAGATTTTGGACACACAAGTCCCTTAAAAATATAAACCTTAACATTTTTAAATTCAAAATGTCTTCTGATAGTAAGCCACCTCAAAGATAACTTCACCACAAAGTCTTTAAAGAGACATAAACCTCTGAAACCTGAATTATCAAATTTTCAGTAGTTGCACCAGTCTTGTTTTGATGGGTATTTGTACTGTAAAACGCTGTGTTATGTGTCACAAACTGGTTTTAAACAATTTTCCCTGTGCAGTGTCAATGACAGCATAAACAGTAAAGAAAGCAGATGTCATATATGCAGATCAGATGTACATGCAACCTTAACAGAAAATTTTTCTTTCAATATAATTTTCTTAGGTATTCTGTACTGTTCATTTACACTACTGTATCTACATTTGTATGCACAAAGGGCACTCAGAATTTTTCTTTATTTGCAGCTGAATTAATTAGTTTCGGATGGCCTTCGATTCCTGTTTAAGGACCTGGTGAATGACAACAGGGGCTTTAGGGACAATAATATCAGTATTATTATATATTTAAAAGTAGTGGTTATTAAAAATATTATTCAAGGTAATGCCAGTGCTAAATATATTAGTTTTCATCATTGTTGAATTCGTTGGTGATCTTGTTTTTGGGGATGCAGTGATGGCATAGTGGTGAGAGCACTCACCTCCACCAGTACAGTGTGAACTGGGTTTTAATTCCAGAACCAAAGCCATATGTGGGTTGACTTTGTTCTTAGTTCTTGTTCTTGCCCCGAGAGTTTTTTGTTTTAATCCAGGTAACTCTGGTACCGGAAGGCAACTGGTTTGTCAGAATTGAGTCTGTTGCTATTTTGAGCCTTTTATTTCCAAACAGTTTTTTGTTTTTGCACCACTCGTAAGATCCCCCTCAATGTAAGCCAGCCTCAGTTGTAAGGCCACCCAAAACCCATTTCGCAGTTGTAGAAGTCATGGGTGTATAACGTTTTATTTCACGGTATTTAATCTCCTTACTGATTGTCATGAATTATTTTCTGGGTCCTAGAAATTGGACCTTGATTTTTATTAAAATACACTGGAAGACTGGAAAATTAAAGAATTACCATTAACGTCGTTTCAGAAGCCAACAAACGTAGGGTTCAATCCTAGCGGTTCGGAAAAGAAGCCAACTTAAATTAAAAGAACCTGATTTTTAATTTGGTTTTTATTTCTTCCGTTTTTTCTCAACGTTTTGATAACGTAGATAAGAAGTGCGTGTACTTAGTTATTCCTCTTCGTCCCTGGTGGGACATAAGGCGCCAACGATCTGCTTCCATCGGTACCGATCTTTTGCCACAAGTTGTGCCTCGCCCCATATCAAGCCCATTTCTTTTAACTCGGCCATCACAGTACGTCTCCAGGCCTTGCCCTGGGCCGCCCTCGCCTACTTTTATCCTGGTGGTGTCCATCTAAGAGCGGTCTTGGGGATACGGTCCTGGTCCATTCTGAGGACATGTCCAAGCCAACAGAACCGGCAGCATTTGACCTCAAGTACCACGCTCTGACTCTTTGTTTTCTTGTAGAGTTGTTCATTCAAGATTTTTTTGGGCCAGAAAAGGCGACTGAAGAAGTGCATGTATTTACCAAAAATTATGTTTACTATATCCGCTTTCGCTATTTTTTTGTCTTTCAGGGATTGATCAAGCGCGACGTGCTACCCTCCTTATCCTCCTTGTCATGCCGTGTGTTTTAACTTCCAAATGCTTTATTAGTTTTTTTTTTTTTTTTTTAAGTTATACCTTATGTAAATATTTTTTTGAAAGCTAGTAAAAGGAGTAGTTCCTGCAACGTTTGAGAACACGACGGCCAGGTTGTCTCAAATTTCAAAACGCTTTTTGAAATGACCAACTTCTTTCCAATTTCTGAAAATTATTATTTCAAATAACCGCTTGAAAAATGGCTATTTCAAATTATCAATTTGTCACCAAATATTATTTTTTCGTGACCTAAAATGAGATGAGCACCAAAAAAATGTCACATTTATTTGACAATAAATGTTTTTTTTCGTTTATCAAAAGTGACTTGTTTTAAGAAGTCACGCTTTGCTTTCTTTAAAAGGCACGTTTCGTTAAAAGCATTTCTCGTTCAACCATCAATTTCCTAAGAAACAACTTATAAAGCTTCTTGGTCATCCGTCCACAGTCTCAGTCTCCGGTCGGTTTTGGTTTTATAAAAAAAATATCTCATAAGCTGGAATTTTCTAAGATTGACGAAAATGTCTATGAAGTAAATATCCAGCCAAAAACGTACCTTTCCGCAGAAGCCAGTATATAATGGCGCTAGCATGTCTGCACTGACATAATCATATCTAGATCAGCACTTATGAATCTTTCAGTTAAATTTAGCTGTCGATTTTGATACTATGCATACTTAACAATTATTACACTTTTAAGAGGAGAACGAAACATATCGTATCCCATTCTTCACCAGACCCGAATAGTGCGAAGAATTAACTGATTTCAGAACTTAACTTCAAGAACACGAGATTGTAGTAAGTCATGTCTGTAGTTAGACGTTACAATTTAATTACATAGCCAGGTGTTGTTGCCCCACTCAATATTCCTAGCACTCGGCCTGATGCTAAACGAGTTAAAGAGATTAAGCCTGTGCATCTGACAAATTTTGTACGCGAATTTTAACTAAAAGGCGAACCGCACATCTTAATTTATTTCCGACAAAAACTTAAACGAGAGTTTTTGGGGCTGAAAAACGCGGATAGTGATAAACGAAAAGAAAAGGAAGGCAAAATTGAAAAATAGAAAAAGAAAAGAGGAAGAAAGGCGGCTTATAGTAGACAGTGTCAGTTCGGAGTCTTTGGCTTAAAGCAGAAACCCATAAGGGTTAAAGGTATACAGGGGGGCGGGGGGTGTTACAATTTAGCCCATAACATCTCTTATTCAGTGCATGCAAGAGAAGATTTAAGTCCAATATCTGCATTCGGTAATAAGTTAAAAAAGTGGAGCAAATGTTCCCATTCGTGGGGAAAGGTGTTAAACTACTCTTGGCTTTCAAAGGCGTTCCTAAGATGATTAGCCACGACAATTTACTTAGTAGGGAAACAATTTATGTTTTGAGGTAACTAACAACTTCAGCTTATCCATACCCATTTAATATTTAGAACAGCAATACGGTTTGTTAGAGCAGTAGAACAGTTTACAATACAATGTTTCTCGCTTGAAATATTAAGAAAGCTTAAGCTTGTGGGGTCGTGTATGCTACATTATTTACATATTTATTTTAGTTTAATAACCTGCCATTATTGTAGCCTCATCAAGCAAAAAGGTGCATTTTATTAATTGGAGCTGGCGGGATGAATTGGGTAATTAGGAGTTTCTCGCTTATAGATCATGGGTAAAATGAGTTGCGTTATTGGAAAAAGTGTTAAAGACAATATCTCAGCAAAATACAGTGTAAGAAAATTAAAATACCTGAGAAATGCTCCCGATACGAATATGATATGATTGTTTTTGGCGGCAGAAATTATGCAAATTACTTTCTCTGAGAAATATATTTTTATAAATATTTCGATACGGACCAGCACTCAGAAAACTATCAAGTTAAATAAAAGCTAAAGTTGCACTCAGGAACCAGCCCTCATTGCCAGAGCATAACCCAGTTTCCATAGCATGAAGGTTAAGCCACTTCACTGGATGAAAAGGTTTCGACCCCAGCTCAGGCATTCGTCGTAGCTCAAGCATGTAAATATTCTGGCGCGTAACTGCTATAAAACTAAACAACGTTAACAAACACAGATAGAACTGTTCTTTGTATAGCCTGGATATTCATGAAAGTGTGAAATGGAAGGTCTCGATGCATAGTAGAACAAGAGTATAAGCATCAATTTTTGGGGTAAGATCCTTGGCCGTCCATATCAAACACCCTTTATTAGGAACCTTGCATGGGCTTAGTCAAAAATATGGCATTTCTGGGGTCGTTAAAAAGGGCGTTAAGGTGGATTTCCACTGACGTGTAATTGTCTATATACGTGCATGAAAAAGGTTAGAGACAATGTATGAACGACTTGCGTAAACGTGTATACTTTTTTCTTTAGGGGGTTGGCTCTACATGAAGATTGGGTTCCTCACTGCCGACACCCTTTTGAATTTTTTTTTCTTCTTAAATTGCAATAAAGTTGTTATAAATAAATATAAATTCATGCAGTTACCTTGTCCTCAAATTGGCGCCTGAACTCAATAGGGCGAATCATCACGTGATCACAAAGTAGGGTTCAACCAATGATATCAGGCCTTCAGTACGTAGGTGAATTGTTTTAAAAAGAAAACAAAGTTTTGACAATTTATCATTCACAACTAATTGCCGCGAACGAGATAGGACTTCTAGGATTTAATCTGCAGGTAAGAGCAGATGGTGAACTATAACAAACTTATTTTATTTTTGATATCTTTTTATTACCACGTAAAATTTCTTTTTTTTTTTGTAGTCCTGATCATTTCTCAGTAAAATTGGGCATTCAATTTGCAACATCGTTTGGCGCCAACAATCTCAAGTACAGCTCAAGCGTCTAACCGTCAAGAGCTAAAACTCAAATTATAATACAAGCTCGCAGAATGCAAAATTCTAAACAAGTAAACTTTGAACCTCTTGACACAAATGACCCGAATAACTTATAAACGCACTAAATTACAACTACAGTCGAAGCTCTCTTAACGGACACTCTCGTAAGCGGACAGCTCTACTTACGGCCGCCTTGTTTGAAATCCCCTTTTTAGCTCCCATACAAACTCTGTATTTTTACATTCTCGTAAGCGGACATTCCCGTAAGCGGCCGCGGACACTTTCTGAGATAACGACTTAGACTTTTTCCTTGTTTTAAGCTCCCGTAAGTACCATATTTCAGTGTTTGTTTTGTCGTTATCCACGTCCGTCCGGTTATTGCTAGCTGGGCAAGCTCCCGTAAGCGGCCATCTATCCCGTACACCTCTAGTGGCCGCGTACGAGAACCATTCTCGTAAGCGGCCAGCTCCAGTTACGGACACTTTTTTCGCGTCCCGAGGGTGCCCGCTTACGAGAGCTTCGACTGTATTCGGCAATCTCGAGTGCGCGGGAAAAACTATCGCAGCACGTTACCTCTCTTTCCGGCAGACAATGTTGAAATCAGTCCAGTAAGCAACGTTAACTCTGTTAAATAATACTGCAGGATTACGTCAACAAAACAGTAGAAATTATTATTAATTATGTTGTACTTGATAGCGACAATAGTTTTTATAGTTCAGCAAGACTTGGCGCTGAATATATTAAGGCACAGTCAAAATTGAATTATCACTGTCGGAAGTCAACCATGCAAAAAAGTGCGTGTTCTAATTAACAAATAGATTCCATTTTGCCGTGCGTCTGTTCAGTTATAGATCACAGATGACGTCAAAATGTGGTATGCACTGAAGTTCATACCACATTTTGACGTCTTCTGTGATCTATAACTGAACAGACCCACGGCAAAATGGAATCTATTTGTTTTATATAATAACACAAGACTTCGGCACACTTCAGTTTGAGCAATGCCGCCGTAAAGATGAGTTAAGTTGTTTTGATTTCACTATTAAGTTTTCGTTAACACGAAGTACTGTTATAATCCGATTAATTAAATAAACAGAAAAATGTTCAATTGAAAGTCAACCATAATTCGTTTGTTTCCCTTGGCGTTGTCCAATTGCACAACATCGGTCAAACTTTCATACAGATTTCGGATAATTTCTCGAATAATTCACTGTCTTCTTCAAGCTTGTTTCGCCCAGTTAAATGCTTCGAAAGGTGAACGATGCTTGGCGTATTGTTTCTCACTGGACATTTGTAATTAATATAAGCTGAACTTTTTTGCTTTGTTGTGGCCTCGCAAGTTTAAAAAACTTTGCCGACAACTCTGATTTTGACTATGAACTCTGATCACGCGCGCGAGTCACACCACCGCGTGACGTCATCCATGTGTCTGTACTCTAATAGATCATAAGTAAGAACCAATCAAAATGCGCGTAGAATTCAGGTTATTATATAATAACTTATGGTTTATAGGGGCGAGGAGGTTTGGTTGCATATTATGGGGGAAAAACAGCCTGTATTTCAGGCTCTCCCTCACCAACGACAATAAAGGAGGAGAAGGAGAGAGGTTGGGGGTAGAAAAGGTCGATAGGCTTGCGTATTAAAAGGTCAAGGGAGTGGGCGGCAGGGTTGGGGGATAATAAAAGTTTTGAACCACTTCTAAGATGGAGGGGAAGTCAAAACAGTATTAACTTGTCAATGTTACTACAGTCGAAGCTCTCTTAACGGACACTCTCGTAAGCGGACAGCTCTACTTACGGTCGCCTTGTTTGAAACCACGTTTTAACTCCCATACAAACTTTTTTTTTCATTCTCGTAAGCGGACATTCCCGTAAGTGGCCAAGAAAATTCTATTAACAAATTCTGCATCTTGTGTTTATCAATCAAGTTTACATCGCCGTTCGTCACAATGATTTTAAAGTAATTACAGTACTATATTTTAGTGCTTGTTTTGTCGTCATCCACGTCCGTCCGGTTATTTTTAACAGGGCAAGCTCCCTTAAGCGGCCATTTATCCCCTACACCTCCAGTGGCCGCTTACGAGAACCATTCTCGTAAGCGGCCAGCTCCAGTTACGGACACTTTTTTTCGCGTCCCGAGGGTGTCCGCTTAAGAGAGCTTCGACTGTATAACACAATCATCAATAGACATCAAATCAAAAGCGAGTTGTTTTCGTAGACACACTCAATGATTTCAGTCCAAACCCTTCATTTATATGTATTTGGAGTTCCCGGTGTTGTGGTCTAGATCTGGTCTTTGCCCATCGTGCTGTGCACTGTTGAAATGCTCGGAGATATTAGCTGTTCAAGCTTAGTGCTACTCTGAACTCCGAGTGTAAATAAACATGATGTTGTGATCAGCCGGTAGAACCAATCAAATTCGCGGATTACCAATAGTGTGTCTACCAATACACGGTATTACATGATGACAGAAGCAAGCATGTTTTTTATTCGACATACATAATGCTATTCTGCTATCCTTTTTATAACACCTACTAATGCTATTCTTGTTTCAGTCTCCTGACAATGAAGACTTTCAGTATCGTGATCTTGGTCATTTTGTTGGTGTCTGCCCAGGTCAGCTGCCGCTCTTTTCTTGAAAGTGAGTAGCCTGCTATCAAAGATCATCAAACCTTGCAATGACACAGATAAACTTTACAGACTACAAGTTCACTTTTAGACTGTCAAAGTTTGCAGTTTGTGGGACAGGGAAGGAGAGTGCCCCCCTCTTTATCTCCAAAGCTTTGGTAGTATAGCTTATATGGTGTGAAAAATGTAAAAATGAAAAATGACCTCAGGTTGGGAAGACACTAACACGAAATTGTGTATTTCATGATTTGCCATTTTTGATCCGCCGTCTTTTTAATTTTAAGCTTAATATAAGAACATCACAAAAATTGGTTTTGAAAATTCGAAAATAATATACGAATGTATAACGAAAATTTAACTGGGCACCCCATCTAGGGCTTTCCACAAGTTGCTCGGCAACTTTTTGGCAACTTTTCTTGATTCGAGCAACTTTTTCACCTTCGAGCAACTTTTTTCCTCTCGAGCAACTTGTTGCATTTTGAGCAATTTCCAAACCGAAGATTTCCGAAGATTATCCGAGTGTTGTTCAAAGGCAATGCGAACGTTTCCGAAGATTTACGAAGTTTACCAAGACTTTCGAGGAACGTTAACATCTGAAGACATTTCAACTTTTCGGCTCATTTTGCATTAAAACATTACAAAACTCGTCAGCAAACATGACGTCATTGATATCTTCACGATTTTTCTCAGTAAAAGAAATCCTTGTTATTTAAAAAATTTTCCCCTTAATGTGTTATTTAGATACTTCTTTTGCTGAAAATTGCATAAAACTGCTTAAAATCTTACTCTCAAAGGAAAATTAGCATATACCGTATTTTCTCAAATAAACGCCGGGGGCGTTTATTTAAAACTTGGCCTCAGAGACCCGGCGTTTATTTTGAAGCCGGCGTTTAATCGGGGTCCGGCGTTTATTTATGAAGTAAAATTTTCAATCATTTTTAAGTTGATTTATTCTTTCACATTCTTCGAGACCCATGAACAGTTTGTCGTGGCGGGACGTTGTATCCCTTGGACCCGACCTCAAATTATGTCCGTTTTTCTCATACATACGGCATTACATACGGCCCGTGTATATTGTAATCAGTTTTGTGCAAACAGAACAGCTAGCAACTTGGAACAAGGCGGCCTTGAAGTCCCTATTACTGTTCAATGCGCGATTTCCACCCAGAAAGCACAATTTTTGACAAGGCTAAAACAACTGATAAACAAACGCTGGAGGGATCCTTGCGATTTTAGCGACAGCGAGCACTACAACAAAAGAAAGAGAGTGCGTAAAAAAACAAAAAGAGCATGCCGGAACATTGACTTACATTACTATATTTTCAATTTTGTGTTGTTGTAATTGCACGTCATAAACCGCAGTTAATGCTACGCCAGACTTATTCGTTAAACATTTATATTAAAATAACAAAAGCCGTATACCATATAGTACGCGTCATATCAGTGCTTTTCTAGTGAACATCTTCACTTATTGGATCGACTCAAATAAACGCCGGGACCTCGATTAAACGCCGGGACCCCGAATAAACGCCGGGGGCGTTTATTTAAAACTTGGCCTCAGAGACCCGGCGTTTATTTGAAGCCGGCGTTTAATCGGGGTCCGGCGTTTAATCGAGAAAATACGGTAAATGATTAGAAGCAGCGTTTTGGAGTTTTTGGAGCAACTTTGGAGCAACGTTTATTATCAGAAGCAACTTTTTTGGATTTTTGGAGCAACTTTTTGAGAAATTATATACGGGCAACTTTTTGGGAAATCTCGAGCAACTTGTGGAAAGCCCTAACCCCATCACCCTCCAGTTCAAATACGGGAAACAAGTGTTAGCGCTCGGTATTCAACAGAAAGAAAAAAAAACTTCAACACGATTGTTAGTGCTCGATAGGAATGTCAAGCACTTGATAGTTAGAAAATTATGCCCATAAGACATATATCTTGTATATGCAAGAGATTTCTAGCCTCAAATCACAAAAAGGAAGGTGTATTTCTGCTTCGTTATCACGTCTGCATACATAGACAACGGAGACCCTAATATGTATTTTTTTATTATTTCATAGAAAGGGTACCAGACAGGGTTAACGACAATGACGTAGCATCTGAGAAAGAAGCGCTAAGACCACGGCAATGGCAAATGAGATGTGAATACTGTGATTGTTATCATGATGTCGAAGAGTTCTGTGAAGTGAATAACTGTTGCTCTGACATGTGATGATCACGTGAAACATGTCTCGACAACACACCAGGTAAGAGAGATTGCATATACAGTTGAATCCCGATAATACGAATCCTCATCAACTCGTTCCCGCCAGGTTATTTTCTTACTACTATTAACCTTGATAACTCGAAGTTCCGATATTAACCCTATTCAGACCGGCGGGGGGGGGGGGGGGGGGGGGGCTTTTGAGGCCCGCGCTGACTTTGAACTTTTATAACTTTTTTAAGATTTAACCAAACGCTGCCAAACTTTCTGATCATGAGTTTTCTTCATTTTGAGTACTTTGCAGTGATTTTCGGTGGTTTTCTGGCATTTTGGAAAAATTTTGAAATCCAAGATGGCGGATCCAAGATGGTGTCTGTTTTGATATCATGATGTAATTGTCACGTGATGTGACGTCACCATCCCACGTGACGTATACCAAAAGAAAGAGTTTCGGACGTACAATACATCCTATAAGTTTCATGGTGATTGCTTAAATATTCTGGAAGTTACATAGGAGGGAGGGGGGGAGGGGCTTCCGAAGTCCCCCCCGGTCTGAGAAGGTCCAAAAAAGCCCGGTCTGAATAGGGTTAAACTCGAAACTTTTCGATTTCCCTTGAAGGTTCGAGTTATCGAGATTCAACTGTAGACACGTTTATGGTACTTTAATGCATGACAGATTCGTTAAAATTGACATTTTTCTTGAAGGGAAGAGAGAAAATAACTTAGGCTGAAATGACTGAAAGGATCCATCTGCTAAATCCATTGTAAACACAGGACTCAGAAATTTTTCTTATATATTTTCCTTAAAAGAGCTGTTTTCAATTGAGTTTCGTAAAACCAAAACCAAAGTTATCATTCAAGCCAATCGCAATTAAAGAACACAGACAATCCAGTAAACCAATCAAAACTATAGAAGCAAACACATGTAGCCGGCACGAAGCGCGGGAAAACATGCGCGAGCGAGTCACGATTGGTTTTGGTTTACTTCTGATAGGCTGAGAAAGTGGCGCGAGGGTTTTAAACCAATTACAAAGTGTAGTAATGCAAAACCAATGCAAACGGTAATTAATTTCGACACTCAAGTGAAAACCACTCTATATCCTAGAAATTTGGTGGTACTCGCAGTTCATATGCACGTTTACGTGAGACTGGCTAGTTTCACCACCAAGCCTCGCTTTCGCAGTGGCAACTTGTAAATTGTATCATGGACGAATTTCCAAAACTGCAAAGATGAAAAGAATACCCACGTGAAAACTGAATGAGGGCGGTAGAGTGTTAAGAATAATTCGCGTAAACAAGGCTCGGTGGTGAAGTTTGGGCATATGACGCTAAGGCCTATTTCTGAAACGGTTGTATTGGATGAACTTTCACCTTGAGTTTTACTTGAAAGCTAGGCCTAACGAATTATCATTGATGTTTTTTAAAGCTAACTAAAAAATCCAATTTTGACGTTTATATCTTTCAGGGATTGCTCCAGGCATCAGCACATAAAAAAGTTGTTGGCTTTGAGGGATGTAAAAAATAAAATGCTATTGAAACTGACGACTTTTCTGTATTTTGATCATTTAAAGGCGTTCGCGCCCTAGTACTTGGAGGGTGGAGGGTTGGCTCTAAATCTAGAGACGCACTATTCGAATCCCGGCTTCTGTTCTAAAATATGCTGTTGGGCAAGACACCCTACCCTCACAATATTCTTCATCGCAAAAAATTAACTCATTTTTATGATGAACACTCGCTTCGGGTGCTGTTACTACAGACAATGTCTCGCAATTTTGCCGCGACAGAAGTTAAACAAAATAATTTCTGGTGTGACATACCCTAAAATGAACACTTCTCGCAAAGTTTTCGTAGGGGCTACGTATCTTGAACTTGCCTCGCAACGGCGCAGCTAACTTGCGAGACAAGTTGTACGAAACATTTTCTTGTGTAACAGTGCTTGAACACACACATAGCGCGCTTTAAACGACATACAACATGATTTTGCTTCTAAATTTTATTTTTAAATAACCTATATAGTTTCTGTTTTGAATTCGTTTTTAAACAACATCAATGCACAAGGCCCTTTCCCCACATTTACATTACAGCCAACTCTCTCTTAACAGACACCTCCATAATACGGACACCTGGTGACGGTCCCTGCCGTTTTTCAGTCATTTCACTGTAACTAAGCTCCCTATAAGACAGACACCTCTCTAAGACGGACAGCTGAAGCCGGTCCCGAAGGTGTCCATTTTAGAGAGAGTTGACTGTTTTTTACTAAAGTCCTCACTGAACATTGCAAAACTTATAAAGCATGAAAACGAGAAAAAAGGAGTGAGGATAAAATGTTTAATCAGCTAGGCACACAATGTGGACTAAGTACATAGACCGCATACATTTTACTGATTTAGATCAACAGATCGAATTATCTGCTAATACTGGCCCTCTGCAAGGCAATAGATGCTTTAAATCTTTCAAGACATACTTACTTTTTCTTTTTTTTAATAAAATAGTTCTAACTGTGATCATATTTCGAGCTTGTCAAAAATCAGCCAGTTTCCCATGTAAACGTGATTTTACTCGACGATTTTCAACAGTGACTTTTGATGCCACACTTTTGTGTTAAAACTTTAAAAAAGGTCACTATCTGTTATACGTTGCAAATGTCTGAAGACAATTTAAATATCTGCAGTATTAATAATGGAGGAGAAAAAAATCCCTTAGAGCCTAAGAGGGGAGTATGCAAAATTGCCAAGGCAACTGCTTAAGCCATCCTTAAAATCGCAAGCCCGCATTTTCACTGACTGAACGGAGTTTCTTTCCTCGTCATTGTTAAATCCCTTGACGTCTTTTTATGCTGAGTTTTGTCATTTCTAAAGTACTTCAACTCGTCTAGTCCCTGAGGAAAATCCAATCTCCCCATGATAGCACTCCATGTACATGTAGTTTCATCTTGTTGTTATTTGATCGGTTTATACAGCAGTGTTGAGACATATTTCTCTCTAAAGCGCTGTGTTCCACTAAGTGTCATAACTCCATCCTAGAAAAGAAAAGACATCATCAATAAATCCAGTGCTCAGCAGACTAAAAGGATAAAGCGATTTCACCTTAGCGTCGAAAGTAATTCGCATTTGCTTTGGTTTTCATAGCTTTACACAATAGTAAAGCTATGGAACTCTTTAGACAAAGACTTAAAACTATGCGAGAGTCATGCAAATTTTAAGAAAACTCTGAAGACAAAGCTTCTCAGCGAGTTCTTAAATTGAATTTTTTCTTATTTCTTCCTATTTCTTTTTATTTTTCATTAATATACAACTAGTGTACATATTTTACATTTCATATTTTATTTCACTTCATGTATTGTATTGTTCATTGAAAAACCTTTTTAGGAGTGTACAATAAAATTTTATCTTATCTTTTTTACGCTAAGAGATTGATAACAAAAAGTCGCGCCACTTCTTTATTCAACCAGAAGTAAATCCAAAACCAATCGTGGCTCGTTGGCACATGATTTCCCGCGCTTCCCCTGGCTATATGTAGAGTTCGAGTTTTGATTGGTTCCACGGATTGATTGTATCTATTGACTGGCCCAAGTGATTACTTTGGTTTTGTTTTTTGGATTGGTAAAATAATATAGACTGAAAATAAAAATACACGTACCTGCTATGAAAGTAATAAAGTTGTCTGAATTAGTTTGTATAATCAAGAAATTAAATTTTCTTCTAGAGCAGGCTTTCTGACAGTAAGACTAAGTTATTTTGCTTTGCGAGACTCCATCGTGACACTTTGAATTTCTTGTCCCCCGAAACACGTGATGTGGCAGCGCGTGATTCGGGGGACAAGTAAGTTCAAAGTACGGAACTTGATACAGTGTACGGGTTATTGGGCAATTAATTTGCGTTGGCCTTTGGGCTGGCGTCATTTAGATTCGCTACACCGCGCTGATGAGTTCCAATAAGAACGAAACAGCTGTCCGCGGTTGCAATCCTGCTGTATCGGTTCCAGTCGTGGTATTGTCTCGCAAAGCCTATTTTTCACGTAGTATGATCAGCCTTGCTTGCAGTTGTTTGTTATTTCTGACAGTGCCAGAAAGAACATTTTGCAGTTTTGGAGCAGTTGACATGAACGCATGACCTCCTATTAAAAGGGGTATAGGGGTAACAGAAGACTTAAATTAATCAGTCTGTATTTGACAGAAAAAATAAACAAAACAAAACAAAAACATTGAATAAAATTCTGTGTTCAATAGAAATGTTGCGCACTAATTGGTTAGAAATGTTTATCGATATGTACGCATGACCTTCATCAATGGCAAAATAAAACACCTTCACCCAAAAAGAAAGATTGTACCAAAGCTGCATGCTTCATGTACATTATGCAAGAGTATAGACAACAAGTACCTTTATAGAAAGCGCATATAGGTGGTTTAAAGACACATGGTTTGGTTCTGGCAGAAGTGATGGGTCATTGTGATCCACGACATCTTTATTGAGTATAACATGGAGTAAGTGTGGTGGAAGAACCGGTGGAACACTAGCATGCGTGCCATCTTGTACAATCACAGGGTTGTGATGTGATGGAATGAGCTGGCCATATGAACCAGGAGGAGATCCTGACATGGATTCTGAAAGAGAAAATTTCAGTCGTGTTGATATTTCATCTGCTGGTTTCCGCTGGGTTTTTGTATCAATCATTCTTTCTCATACCGTATTCATTCAGTTTATAATTTACCAAGTCAAAACATCATTTTTGGGAGGGCTCAGGGGCGAATCCAGGATTTTTCTTAGGGGGGGGGGGGGTGCACATCCAGGATTTTTCTTAGGAGGGGGTGCACCACTAAGGAATGCCATAACTGACTGGTGACGTAAACCAATTTTAAAAGTGAATACTAAGCCGCAGATTATCTCAGGGAAGGGTGTGCACCCCCTGCAGTGCACCCTCCCCTAAATCCATCCCTCAGGCTTATTTTTATGCTGACGTATCACGTTCACGAAAGTTGTGACTGACACTGTCACACTGTCACATCAGAATACATAATTATTATGGAACTTAAAGACAATAGTTAAACACCGATTTCTCGATCAAGTGGTCCATTGTCACACGACCAAGGGCGTTACGCTGGATACTATCCGCAGACAGATCTATTCTCCTGAACAAGAGATCTGAACTGATACCCAATACAGGCACGAAAACAAATTCTATGCAGCCATTTAAAATTTATATCAATTACAATGTAAATTTAATTATAATGTAAGATAGAAAGAGCTCAGCTTTAAAAGAGAAATGTGTTAAGTTGTGTACTCACTGATGGAGCCAGCTGAACCAATACTAGCATTAGCATCAGACTCCAGTGCCTGAAATACTTCAAAATCAGTCTTCTTGACATTGATGACATTGTTTCTGCCTCCAAAATTGTCGTTGGTGGTTGGCTGTTAAACATGAAACAAGAAATCAGACAAATTGAGTTTCTGATAATGATTTTTTTTCTCAATCATGTCACATAGTAAATGAACTCTTGACTAAAAATAAAAAATTAATGTAACTTTGTTTTATCAATCTTTAAGAATAAGCTTGGTAAATTAATGTTTAATTACAGAATAGTAATAAGTGTCATAATCTTTGGTACAATGGCAACAATGCTCTAAAAAAAGATACAAGAGTTGGTATTCAAAAGTCAAGGTTGTACTGTCTATGCACCATACAGTAAAACAGTAGTAGTAAGTAGGAAAGTAGTATTATTTAATGGTTAAACAGTAACATTTTTTTTAACTTTAATTAATACATTGTAAGATTACCGTAATGATTCGATTTAGCGCCCTCCTTCAAATAAGCGCCCCCTTCCGAATAAACGCCCCTCTTCGAATGTGTTTTTGTAAATAAGCGCCCCTATTCCAATAAGCGCCCCCATTCTAATTAGCGCCCCCCTTCTCATAAGCACCCCTATTCTAATAACTGCCCATACCGAAGTCATTGAGGTCAACTAGATAAACTCCTGACCATTCGCCGTACAGTTCATGTATATATTTACTGCTAAAATGAACAATTCTTTAAAAAGTAACTGAACTTCAAACAATTTCTAACTGTTAAAGTTTCTGTTATTGTTAGATACATTTGGTTGTTTCTCAAGAAATTAAATAAGCGCCCTGTCCCGAATAAGCGCCCTGTCTCGAATAAGCGCCCTCCCTCGAGGTGCCAAAAGTAATTAAGCGCCCCGGGTGCTAAATCGAATCATTACGGTAGTCAGAATTTAAAAAGAGACTCTCATTAAAAAAGCATCTCCTCTCCAGACTCCTAGCTCTATTTAAAATCATGCAAGCAAGTCATTTGGCGCATTGAAATGGCATGTTATCCCATACCTCTCCCAAGTCCACTCATGTAGTGGTATAATATTAACTGCTCCCTTAATTAAAGGTACACCAAATTTAACACATATAACATTATACACTTAATGACTGGTCCCGAGGGACACATGTTGCAAACTTGTTTTGACCTTTACCAGTAGAAAATCAAATAAGCTAGCTCAGTAGAATAATCAACTATGAAGGGAATTTTAAGTTCTATTTGACAACTATTTACCAAAGTGAAGGTGGCTAGTGGTGGATATTTACCTCACTGCTCGGTAAATATCCACCACTAGCCATCGACACTGAGGCGAATAGTTGTTTTAGTATACCATAAAATTCTGGTTATAAGCCCTGGGCTTATACAACTTTGTAAGGGGGTTTGGGTACAGTTATAAGCGGAGGGGCTTATATCCGGGGGGGGGGGGGGAGGCTTATAACTTTCGTTTTCAGGTATATGGGCCAATAACCGGAGGGGGTTTATAAGCAGGCCCAGGGCTTACCAGTATAACCGGAATTTTACGCTTTACTAAAACAGTAAGACAATATAACCCGAAAGAATGATTGTGGTTTAGTTTTTTCCCTTCAAAGATTACAATTTTCTTGCGCGCGTTGCTCAGTGGTGAATAACATAGGATTTCTAAGTTTGAGTAGCCAATCAGCGCACGCCAAAAGCACTATCCACTGTTTTAGTATACAGGGGCCCTGCAAATATTTTTTTTTTTTACTAGAAAGGACATATACTGTATGTCCTACTAAGACACCATCTTGGTCGGACAAAACAAAATTGTGGTCGGACATTTTTTTTTATTGCCATAAAATGATTTATGATCAAAAAATTGTCTGAACATTATGTCGGACCACACTTGGGATTTCGTCGGATATGAGCAAATTTTGGTTGGCCAATGTCCGATGACCGACTGTTATTTGCAGCCCTGAATATATACTAAAACTCGATATTCGTATCTTGACAAAAAAATATCAGGATTCACCAGTTCACCGGGACCAGTCATTAAGTGATTTGTATAACTTTTGGCGGGAAACAGTAACTGTTTTAATGTTCAATGTCATGTGACCTTGAAGTAAGAGCATGCGCTGTTAGGAAAAACATTCCAGCTATATAACAAACAATTTATTGTGAACAGAATAAAGCAGTATTAGCATCTAGGACAGCAGCATATTAAGATTTATTGAGCATGGTACTTACAGCATTTGGGTCATGAATCCAGCGACCATCAACACAAAACTTGTACTCATGCTCACCCTCAGGCAGTTCAATTATTGTTGAGAATTCTCCTTGGCTAGGAAAAAAATTATGATGACAATCATAACTATAACAGGTAAACCAATTGCGTTTTCCTGCCTATGATGAAGTGAAGAATTTATTAATAACATTAAATTAAAAATATCAATGGATTGGGAAGGAGAAGTGGTTTTATTCTTTGTTTAAATAACTTAGTCTTGAAATGAAAAGTGCTGCCAGCATTTGCAAAATTTTGACTTCATCCAAAAGAAACAACATTGTTTATTTATTATTGACAATGTATTTCAAGCTGTAGTCCTGTACATCTAAGGTGGCCCAGTTCAGACACCGAACTTTTCGTGAGCCAAACTTAATTCACAATAAGGTCAGCCCAAATCAATGAATCTTGCCTTTTGATTTAGACACGAGACTTAATTAGTCGAACTTCATTCTGTTTGAAGCCAAAAAAATTGAAATGTCAAATGTCTATGAGCTGCATATGTAAAATACATTACAAAAATTTATGCATTAGGTTCGGTTCATGAAAAGTTTGGCATCTGAATCAAATCCTTGGAAAGCTGGCCCACAGGCAATATTCCCGGCTAAGCCAGGCAGGAAGAATGAGCCCTTCCAAATTCAAATAGCCGCTCTCTAGGTTTGGCTTATGAAAAATTTAGCGTTTGAACTGGGCCTAATGTTTTATATTAAATATGATTTTCTTACCTCAGATTCATGGGGATTCTAGTTTTCCAGTCATTAAAACTCCCAGTAAGTAAGACCTCTCTGCCACCATTATCCCAGGTAAACACAGTTGGTACAGTTCTTTTCTGCGGTGGCTCCGGTTCCATAGAGTCATCGTCATAGTCATAATCGCTATGGTCATCAACTTCTGGTTCCCGTGCTAAATTAATCACAGAAATGGAAATGATTCAGTTCAGCAACTGATTCAGTTCAGCATGCACGCTGTGAGGTGTGTATAATTTGACACAGTGCTTTAAGTACACTGTTACCAGGCACACCTGGTCCAATTATTGCACCAGATTTTATTCTTGGCCACAGGTATTGAAAAATGTCCTTTGGACAAGCGACTGTTAAATTTTGCTCACCTACAGCAGTTGCATGTTTGGCTTTATAGTTAGTTTCTTTTAAATTATGATTTAATAGTTGGTAGAAGGCTTGCCTGGCCTACATGTAGGCAAAACTTCTGCCAACTGAGTGGGCCCTTGCCCAATGGTCAAGTGAGCACGAAAACTCACTTCCCCTGCAGAAAAATCTACCGATTTGAATTGAAAGTTCCTTTCTTATGATGAAGCTTTTCAGAGATATGTGAACTGCCTTTGTTGCCAGACATTAACTTTTTACATGAAGTACATGTAACAGCCAATCAGACATGATAACAATAACATATGTATCTTGACATTATGATCAGTACAGGATTCAAACTTTAGGCAGCTCGTCAACAGGGGAGGTAGATATAGAGTAGATGTATATATTTATTCCAGCTACTGAACACTGTCTTTAGTAAAATAGGCAATGTCTTTAGGAACTCCACATTGTATACATGCACAAGTGATGTACATGTTACCAAGACTCACAAAAATAAAAACAAGAAATCAGTCTTTAGTTTACTGGTAACTATATACTAGTTATGCAACGCTTTTGAGTGGTATACTTAACAAATAGATTCCATTTTGCCGTGCGTCTGTTCAGTTATAGATCACAGATGACATCAAAATGTGGTATGAACAGAGAAGTGGCCCATGAGGCGCTAGCCGAGTGGGTCACTGATGTTCATACCACATTTTGACGTCTTCTGTGATCTATAACTGAACAGACCCACGACAAAATGGAATCTATTTGTTTTATATAATAACACAAGACTTCAACACACTTCAGTTTGAGCAATGTCGCCGTAAAGATGAGCTAAGTTGTCTGATTTATTAAACTATTAAGTTTTCGTTAACACGAAGCACTGTTATAATCCGATTAATTAAATAAACAGAAAAATGGTCAATTGAAAGTCAATGAAAAAACTAACCTTTATTCCGATTTGGAAAGTTGTTCAAATCTGTAAACATAACCGAAGCGTTCAACCGTAATTCGTTTGTTTCCCGTGGCGTTGTCCAAAAATTTTGCACAACATCGGTCAAACTTTCATACAGATTTCGGATAATTTCTCGAATAATTCACTGTCTTCTTCAAGCTTGTTTCGCCCAGTTAAATGCTTCGAAGACCTTCAAAAGGTGAACGATGCTTGGCGTATTGTTTCTCACTGGACATTTGTAATTAATATCAGCTGAACTTTTTTGCTTTGTTGTCGCCTCGCAAGTTTGAAAAACTTTGCCGACAACTCTGATTTGGACTATGAACTCTGATCACGCGCGCGAGTCACACCACCGCGTGACGTCATCCATGTGTCTGTACTCTGATAGATCATAAGTTAAGAACCAATCAAAATGCGCGTAGAATTCAGGTTATTATATAATGTGGAATATCCCACGAGTCACTTGTATTTTCTTGGTATACACACTAGCCTTTAGGTGAGTGTGTATACCACGAGAAAGTGTTGTGTAACTATTTTATACCATGCCATAGGAAATACGCTTACTAAATTTCATCGAGAATAAGATCGCAGCGCACAATGGGAAGGTTGGGTTGAATACCGTCGAATATACAACAGCTTTCCTGTATTCTGATTGGCTGTATTTTCTATGGCATGGTATAAATGCCTGTAATGAACTCCTGGCCCGACAGATGCCAATGAAACTTGTCACTCTCGGACCTCTCATACAGGATTCCGACAGTCTGTTATGATTAATATAAACATTAATTAAAAGTGATTGCTCTCACCTGTTAAAATCATCTTAGCCTCCTGCTCACTGGGGAACATTTTCTTGCCAGTTTCAAATTCTAAAGTAGAATCTGAGTTGTGGACATCTTTATGCTTTCCTAGTCCTGTGTTGCCCATTCTCTGTTTGTTTGTTTGTTTCTTTTTGTTCACAATTCCTCTATCACAAACATCAAGCTGCAAAAAGAATTGAGGCTGCTCTTAGAAATAAACTAACTAAAGGTAATTATATAGTTTAACCCTTTCTTACACAGGTACCCCATGGATCACATAATTGTGTTAATTAACAAGATGTCTGTATTACAGGGCAGGAGAAATCTCAGGTCTGATTGCCTGAGGCAAGTGAATTTTGCTCTTGAGAAAGTGAAAATAAACGTTTTGTGGTCTGATGAGCAAGTGAAAATTTTAAGCCTCTGTCAATAGTACGTTTGTGAGTTGTGTGGCGGCAAAAATATTTTAGTGGGGGCAAACCAAAATGAATTACTGACCCACTGGGAAGTGGATTTCAATTTTCTGCCCTGTATAGCAAGAATGTTCAATATCACTTACAGACAGTGTAAAACTTTAAAAGCACTCACATTCATTACCTATACTAATTCAAAGCTGTGCTCTTAGACTAATTGCAGGGTGCCCAAAGACTCTTATGTAAGATATCTTGGGTCCCCAACTATTAAAACCTTTCACGATAGCAAAGTTATACAAGTCAGCCAAAGACAAAAGTAAGTCTCCTGTGGCACCTGGGTTCTGCTAGAGAACAGCTCTCAATTGGTAATTTTATGGTACTACTTTTAGCAATTGCACATGTGCATAAATTGTTATCAGTCAGGTAGATCAAGTTGGTGGGACATACATTCAGAAACCTGTTAAGACATAAATATTCAATCCTTAATAAAGATGGGCAAGGATACATGAACCTGCATAGAAATGTGCTTGTTTATGCCAGCATTTTATCATGTTGAATTTACATTTTGTATAAGGTATAATGTGATATTAGCTACACCCCTAAACTTTGCCCATTTACCTCGTTTCTAACGCACAGCTGGGATCCTTATAAGGCCTGGTTCACACTAGCGACATAAGCATAACGACATAAAGAAAAGTTCAGTTCTTTTCTTATGTCGTTATGCTTATGTCATTATGTTCCAACTATGTCGTTATGTTGTTAAGGTAGGCTATTGTATTTTATTTAAAGTCGACATGTGGGGAGTGGTGCCCATCCCCGAGCCAGGGGCAGTAAAACCACACATTTAAAAATTAATTACAAGAAGCATAATAATATATATATATATATGTACAAAAAAAATAAATAAATAAAAAATCAAGGTAAAACTATATACAGTTCATGCCTCCTAAGCGTCTATTGTTCACACCAGTTGGTGACATAAAACATCAAACATACAGTGTTTTTGCATTTGCGTGACCTTGCCGTTATGTCGCTAGTGTGAACCAGGCCTAAGTACAGATTCTCATTTATTTTCTTGATCAGCTGAGTTAATTAGTTTCAATGGGAGATAATCAAATAAAACAACCGTGCGCGAGCATGAGAAACAGGGATTTCATAAACGAAACATACAGAAACTTGGGGAAGCTTAGCTGCCTTTAACAATAGGAAATATTGAGAGCAGCTATCTTATTTCTTCTTTTCTACAACTGCACAAAAAGTCACATCAAAATTACTAAGATCATTAGCTATAGAAACCCATCAAGGCATCAGATGGCCGATCAACTAAAAAGCGAAGTATTTTATTTCTTCCTTACTACATCACCCCCAAAGTTATGTCTAAAGTGCAATAATTAATATGAAATTTTACGCGGTCAAAAAATGATATTATTTACCTAAGCAGAAGTTTTTAACGGCCATTCATATCAAGCTTAGAACGTCGTGTGAATTTAAAGAAATCTCGGGTTTGACCAGTACATTAATCGCTCCACAAAAGCTTGAGCAAAACTAAAGAAATATGACCCATCTCTAACGTCTTACAATGATCAAAATAACTTTCTATACCAACAAAATTACCTGTAACGGTCTTTGAGCACGAAATCATCACCAAAACACGAAATTTGACATTATTTTTAGCTTTTATCCATGTGACCGCGCAGGAGTTGATGGGATAGATGGGACCCAGTTTTCCGACCTCATGGCCTACGGTAAGTCTGGGTCGAGTAAATCCGTACTTCAGTTTCGACTTCCGGTTTCGAAAACTTATATTTCCGGCTGTCGTTCAGAGAAACGACAGCCGGAAATATTATGTCACGGGTTTTTACCAATGTATCGGAAATACGTCTGCGTTTACAAGCTAATAACAAGGCAGGCGATAACCAGATAGGATAATGGCAGGAAAAAGTTGGTTTCAATCACTTATATTGCTGTTGTGTGTCATTATTCAAGGTAGGTTTTAAGAAGACTATTTTAGACATTATCAGTCTATGCACTTCGGTATCGGTAAAGTTGTGACCGGTTTCTTGTTGAACACTCGATCCTTCTCGATCGTGACATTTCTTCGTTGCTTATTAAGTGAATTAGAAAGTTCATTGAAATTTAGGTGGTTCTTCCAGCATCATCCAGATGATCTTTCTTCGCTGATTCCATTATTGCAAATTTGATTTCATTCATTTCTTCAAATCCATTATTGAATTGAATATTTCAATGTTCAAACGGCGACTCGATTCAAAACTCGTATGTTGATGCCACTCATGCGACAGGCACGTGAGAATTTGAGAAAGTTCCCCAATTTGTTCCCCAAAGTTACATTTTTCCCACTTTTTCTTCTGCCAGTAGTATTTTTGTGCCATTTCAGTGCACCAAAATGTCTTTCGGCTCTTTTGGTATTATCATAGGGTTGAAATAAACGAACAGAAAAAACAAAATGAGCTAAAATGATAAGAAAACACTATGCGTGACATTTGACGGTTGACTAGTTTATGGAGGTAAGGGACGGACCATTATTTTCTTGGAGGGGGGGGGGGGATGAAAATTTTCCTCTGCAAACTTTTTTTTTAGTTTATGCAGCTCTGCAAGAGGGTGCTTATGGGGTTAACAGTTAACTGACAATTGGCCATAGACTACGAGCAGTCCCTATTTTTTCGCAGAGTCCGTCGAGCTTGAAGCGAATTTTTTTTCGAAGAGTTCGTCGAGCTTATAGCGAAAAAAATTACGCGTGGGGGGAGGAGGCGGGGCAAGGCGAGAAGCGAAAAAAATAGGGACTACCCGCTAAGCCACAGTGTTTGAATTATGCGTTGCTCTCACAACGCAAAAATATGATTGGCTAACGCTTGGAGCGTTGACAGCAAGATATGTCAATACGTTGTTAACACTTGCATGTCATATTGCGAAGCGATGGGAGCGGGAGCTTTTGAGCTCTCGAAATCGCTTCTTGAATCGTACTTTGTCGCTATAAAATTGCATCTCCGAAGAACATTTTTAAATCCGAGTTGTCCTGATTCAATAAGAATAAAAAGCTGTCTCAAAAAATATGGCATCTTAACTTAATCTCGCTGCAACTTTGAAAACATGAGTAAATTCTAAGTCTTTAATAACAGTGCCGAGCCATTCTTGCTCTTGTTTATAAACCAGTGATTGGACTTCAAGCTGCAGCTGTTCCATACTCAATAAAGACTGTTTACTAGCGAATTATGTTCAACTGAGATCGCTCGACGACCGGTTCACTACAACATGCTGTCGTTCGTAACCCACCGTTTCCACACGTAGCATCTGGCATCTGTTCGCTAGCGTCACTTTCCTGTTCAGGCATCTGCCCTGTTCTTCCTCTTAGATCTTTCCTTTCGGTTTTGAAAAGGTTCTAGCAGGGTCGCCAGATTGTTACCGGTGCTTCGGTTTGCGTTCTAAATAACAAAGGAGACTATCCTTTCACGTTTCAGTCGGAGTGTGTTTTACTCATGTTACATATACTCGTGTTTCGTAAAACATATTAATAGCAAGACTCACAGTCAAGAAACGTCCGGTTCACGAAAGCAAAACTCCAAGTCACGAAACGTCTGTTAGGGTGCAATACCACCTCTTATTCACTGTGAATGGTTTCAAATTGAATGATTGAAGGCGAGGAGAGGCAGGTCTATTGTTCTTGGTAATGTTGATGAATATTGTTTTGTGTCTTCTATTGCTTAACGTTTTTGTGGTAGTATATCGAAGTGACAATAAATGTGAAAAAGTTAGTTTCTTAAATGAGAAAAATGCTTATATGAAGGTTAGAAATGGGTACTAAGTATCTTTATAGCCTAAGTATCAGGCTTTTCTAAAGGGGAAGGGATCTGTAACATGAGACAGCCCAACGGGCACTTTGATTAGTTTTTATCCCTTTGGCCGCGGATATGACCGTGCCTATTTCTGGCATTTCTTACAGCCCGTGTTTCTAAAGGAAAGGACTTTGAAGGAGTAAATAAATAATAATAGGACATATCATGATTTGGTCAAGGAAACAAGAGAATTATCTAAGTGTTATTACAAATATGTGATTCAACTGGAAAGTGCTTAGACATTCACCATTCTCATTCTTACAGCACACGTCTCTAAAAGAAAGGAATTGTACATTTCCCGTGCATCAGGTAACGACAGTTGGTCATGTGATCAAAAAAAGCCATGCAAAACCATTTGGCGAGCAGTCACGTTGGCGTCACGTGGGGATCACATTCACTTGGATGGCATTAACACTGAAGAAGATCCCTACACCTGTCAATCAAGGACTTCACCACATCCCGGAATTTACATCAACAAGAGCCTTTCTCTGATAGGATTTGGTCCCATTCCTCCTCACATACGATGCGCCGAGGGAACAAATTTGACGTTTGATGGTTCTGATAATGAGCAGCAGACGAAGATTAACTTATCGGGACTGTTCCTGAACGACAGCTCTGTGTGTTTTCAGGATTCTTCTGTTAACATCAACAGCTGCACATTCGAAAGTAGCAAACGTGGTGTACAGTTCTTGATTAGTACCAGGATGGTTTTCGCCATCCAGATTACAAATTCATCCTTTCGCAAAAACAACGAGTGTATCTCAGTTGTTGTCCACAGTTCAAAGAGCCAATCACAGATTATCCAAGTAATTGTTAAGCTCATCAATTCTTCTTTTTACGGTAATTCCATGTCTGAAAATGGAAGCTTTGTCTCGTTTACTGAATCGCCTGACAATAACCAGTCTGTAAGCTGTAACATCACCCTGGAGAATGTAACGATTTCCCACAACAAGTTCAGTTTAAAAGGTCTTGTTTTCTTAGAGCTAGAAAATGGAAACCAGAACATCGACCTTCATAACGTGTCTTTCATGATGAATAACAATCCATTTTCAGGCCGAGACGATTTGGCGGGGTACAGTTACAGTGAATGTATCGTTCGCAGCAACCTTGTAAACATTATTGTCAATGCAAGCAACTTTGCAAGTCAAAATGCACGCTTTCTCAGTGCAAATGCATCACAAGTCTCTTTGCAGATCTATAACTCTAGTTTTCGTGGCCACAAAGTCGAAGGAAATGGCGGGGTCATGTCGATAGGGGGAACTGATTTTTGCAAGTTGAACGTGTCTAATTCGTCGTTTGTTAACACAACTGCTGGTGAAGGTGGAGCGTTTAATGTTAAATGCTCGAAAGTTATTTTTAACTTACAAGAGAACAGTTTCACGGGGAACATGGCTATGCACGGTTATGGGGGAGCGGTGTATGTTGGTTCTTCAGAAGTCTTTTTGAAGGATTCTGAGTACGCAATGTATTACAGAGATAAAGTGGATCGTTGTAGTAACCAAACAGAGCAGCGTCTTGAAATCAACATTGAGAAATGTGGCTTTACTAATGCTTACAGTGTACGTTAGGGAAAAGGAGGTGGTGTATTTATTAATACCAAGAAGGCATACGTACAGGCGCCATGTGACCGTAGATGGACCAACTGCAGTTCCACAAGGGACAAAAAAGCATTAAATGCAGGTGCAGGTGGATCACTGGGCGTTGTTAGTAACAGAGAAATGAAAATGAATGTCAACAATAGCTTTTTTATTTACAATTATGCTGTTTACGGTGGGTCTTTAGCCATATACCCTTTGAACCGGGACGATAGACTGCTCAACGGCGAAATAACAATACAAAATTCAATATTTTCAAACAATAGTGCAGTAGTGGGTGGTGCAATTTTACTGATAGGAAACAATAAAAGCGTTTTGGTCCTTAAAAATGTGACTATGGATTCAAATAGAGCGAATGAATACGGAGGAGCTGCTGTCATCAGCACTTTTTTTGCTTTAAAAATATACCAGTCTCGAATATTAAATAACACCATTAAAAATGGTGGGGGTGGGGTAGTGTATATGCTAGATGTCCACATTCTTGAAGTAAAGGGTTCTCTCTTTGATAGTAATGTTGTTCGGAGTGACAACCCAGTGAATGAAGACGCTATAGTTGGAGGAGCATTATCTGTTATTGCAGATAACTTAACTTCCATCTCCATTTCAATAATTAACACGACATTCAACAATAATTCTTGTTCAGCTTTATCAGGAGGGGCAATTTTTATTTCGCTGGTACTAGATGACACAAGAGACCCAGGATGCTTAAAGAAAACGTTTACTTCAGCCCACCAGAATAGTGAAGCAAAGAAATACCCTTCGTGGAATTATAAAAGTCATGTGGTCATCGAGGATACAACGTTTAAGAAAAATGCTGCGCTTCTTGGTGGTGCTGTGTATTTAAATAATGGCAAATCAACATTTCGGAATTGTCACTTTGTTGATAATTTCGCTGCATTTAAAGGTGGTCATATATACACAGCGGATGGTTCAGCAAGTGTTATAATTCAAGACAGTCGTTTTGTCCAAACCAGGGAGGGGTTACACATGAGTTACTCTAAAGCGTCGTTTATTCATGCAGAAAGTTCAGGAGCACTAAACATATCCAACACAACAATGGACGCAAGGCCCTATGGTAGTGCAAATCCTCTGATGGTGGTAGCTAATGGTAGACTGGTAGATGTTGGAAGCGAAAACCTGACAGAATTCTATTGTCCTATTGGAAGTCAGATGGAAATTGTTCATTTTACTGAACAGGTTATGACCCAGGTGAACAACACACAATGCAAAATAGAAGTCACTGCTCTTCAGTTTAGTTGTTCAACATGCAAAGGAAATTCTTACAGTCTGCAGCGTGGACGTGCGATTGGTTCCCAGCTGGTGCAAGGATTTCAGTGTCTTCCATGCCCGTTTGGAGCAAACTGTACTCAAAACATTTTCGCTAAAATGAACTTTTGGGGTTTTAAGGAGAACATCAATCCACCAACGTTACAGTTTACCATGTGTCCAGAGAGTTATTGTAGTCCTCCTCGGGAAACGAACTTATTAAAGTACAATGGTTGTCAGGGCAACCGTTCTAATGCATTGTGTGGAAACTGTAGTGACGGTTACACGGAGACACTTTATTCTACACACTGCAGACCGTCACATCAGTGTAATGATTACTGGTTTTGGCCGGTGGCTTTGATTTATGTATCACTCATGGCACTGTACTTCACATTTAAGCCCCCTATTGTGCCTTTGATCAAGCGTCAAATTCTGTGGTTCAAAGAAAAGAAACTAGAGGACCAAGATAATAACTTTGATAAAGGTTATCTGAAGATTTTATTCTACTTTTATCAGGCAGCAAATCTGCTCCTTGTTTCCAGCTCGTCAGAGTATCTCATTAAAGCTAATCTTATTGAGCCTATTGTTGAGTCATTCAACTTCAAATTACTTTCTAGTCGATTGATTTGTCCCTTTCCTGGCCTTACGGTGGTAACTAAGCAGCTATTTTCTGTATCTCACGTTTTCGGTACCTTGCTCATGATTTGTGCCTTTTATATCCTACACTGGAGAATTCAAAAGTTTCGAGGTCAAGGAGTCCCATCTGTTGGTCCCTATGTTGGCGGTATCTTGCAAACCTTGTTGCTAGGATACACCACTCTAGCCACAGTAAGCTTCAGTCTGCTGCGCTGTGTTCCCATTGGCTCAGAGAGGCGTTTATTTTACGATGGTAATGTTGTTTGTTTTAAGTGGTGGCAATACATTTTGATTTCGTTTGTCTGCGCATTTGTCGTTCCCTTTGTGTTTGTGTTGCTTTGGGGTTCTTTTAAGTTGTATGGTGGAACTCTTTCTGTGGGAAAGTTCATGTTGGCCTGTTTCTTTCCATTACCAGCCTTAATCTACTGGTTATTTGTCTTTTTCTCCCATGTAACGGGTTACCCAGTGAATGGCAACTCAACTCCATGTCAGGTCTCAAGGAATTATTTAGAGAGTGTTCTCTACGATTCGTTTAATAGGCCCGAAGATGGCAGGAAACTGTCCTTGAGTTGGGAAAGTATTATGATCGGTCGTCGACTGATTCTTGTTGTGTTAAAGTCTTTTGTTAGTGATCCATTGCCTCGTCTTCTCATTATGGGTGTTTTTTGTTTCCTATTTCTTCTTCACCACGTTGTGGCTCAGCCATTTCGTGATGGTATTGCTAACACAGTAGAGACCATTTCTTTGCTTTCGATTGCTGTCTTAGCTTCTCTTAACGCATTTTTCGCTTCTTTTCTGTCTTTGTCAGTTCCACTGGACGCGGATCATTTTAGTTCTTGGTGGAATGTCTTCCAAGGAGTAGAAATTGCCATTCTTTGTTTTGTGCCTGCTGTTTTTGGGCTCCTTGTGGTCACTGCTGTTTTATCCCAGTTGTGCCGGCTAGCTGTTGTGATTTGTCGTGTCGTGTGGAACTTTTGCTGGATCTGCTTCCGCTCGTGTTGCAGTAACCAGGACGACGAGGCGAGACCGGTATTGGCTCCAGCGAGTTAAACCGTTCATCAGTTATTGACATGTCCAATAATCAAACCCTGGGCAACGAATTTCCCGTATAGTACGTTCGTATTGATAGCAGATGCTTAGTTCTTGATTTCTTATAACATAGCAAGTGGTCGGTTTGAGGGGTATTCATCTAACCCGTGTAAAGCTTTCTTTGATTATAGACACTGTTTGTTCTTGTGTCTCAATGTCAATGGTAGCAACGGGATTTCTTTTGTAATTCCAACCTATAGCAGTAGTTTTTAAGAAGAAAATTGCTCGTGGGATTAAACGGTTTAATGTGTATATAATTAAAAATATATTATTTTGTTAGGTATTTAATGGTTACAAGTTCACCGAAGGTATATGTTAAGGTTAAACTTTGCTTATGAAAAGAGAAATACTAGACTTATTAACTGATTGAAAAACTTCCTGTGCATTTAACTGATTTAATACTATAAATAGTTTTTCGAATATTTCCATGATTGTAAATCCACGTTTTTGTTTTAATAAAAATAATGTAATCGAACTTAATAAAAACAAAAAAAAAATCATTTGAGGTAGCTCGCTTATGTCTCAATATTCTTCACTGCTGCTCGTAACGAGAGGTCTTCACTGTCAAGACAATTGGGCGCGCAAGGGAGTAAGGGAGGGCTTTAATCTCGACACCGGTCGTTCGCACTTAGCTCTCGTTGTTTGCGGCAAAAGTGCGAAGAGCCTGAGGAGACACTGGCTGTCACTAGTGTGTCTGATATTGCACGCGATTTTCTGCCCGGGGTGGAAGAGTTTCCAAGCGAACAACCACGGGCAAAAAGGTAATGAGGGAGTTTACATAAATATATATTTAAAAAGCCCTAGTCAACATGGAAAACAGGAGAATGTTCGCCATTCCAAGACTTTTTTCGTTGGGTACTCTTGTAAATTATTTTCATTGTTTTATCGGTGACACACGTGACATATGTTATCTTGGATACCCTTAGCTACATTTGTCATTTGAATAGATTGAGAACAGTGATCTTCTTTCCTTGCCTTCCGCAGCTGCGCAAGACGTCAATTACAGTTCTCAAATAATTTTATAAATCTGTATACACCACCTATCAAAATTAGCTAAAATTGGTGTTATATGGTGAAAAAATTTCCAAACGAAAGAAGAATGAAGATTATTTTTGCTTCATAGTACATCAGCCCCCAAAATTACTATAAAAAAATGCAAGGATTAATACGAAAGTTTACGCCTTCAATAATGATTTTTCAACGGCCATTCAGATAAGGCTAAAGCCCCATTTACACGCGCAAAAAAAATCGGCACGGCACAGCAAATTTTTGGCACCGTGAACAAACCATTTCGGCACGGTACCACCCATTTACACGACGAAAACAAGAAAGTTTTCTCCCGCTAGGCATGGTTCCAATTGTTATATCGGCACACCTTGTTTCCATCAGTTTTCTCCCCGAGAAATGGCAGAAAAATGTTTTTCTGTGATTGTTCATCGTGCTTTCAGTGCAAAATGCGAATTTTATCGCAAGGAACGAGTTATCGACAATTCAACATATTAAACAGTGTTCAAGGGCAAAACAAATCGACATCTAAAAGAAGCTAACGAGATCAGAAGAAGAGGAAAGAATAATAAATGGCTCTTTGCAATGATGGTGGATGTGGCTTTCACACAACGATTTTTTTTTGAGAGCGGGAGCTTTTTCTTATTTTCTCCCTCGGTGTCATTGTCATCCCGCAGAACTTCTCTGTTTTTACACTCTTTTCACCAACCAGGTGGCCAAAATAAACGAGGGCTCTTGGGACGAAAATGCCGCAGTGTCCGCCGTTTTCGTGGAAACTACGCATGCGTCACACTTGTTTAATTGAAGTATTTTAACAGCATTGCCAACAGATTTACGAGTCTGTGTTTCGTCGCAAGTAATATGGGTTCAGGAACTAGCTGCTTGAAATATAGCAAATGCGATTGGCGCTAAACTTGATAAGATAGAGGAGCTGTCAAACAAAGAGAATGATTTTCTAAAGAGTGAGAAATTTAATAACTTCATTTTAGGCATAATAAAGAGTTGCATTCGAAGGCGATGAGTTCGCCTATTTAGAAAAAAACACAAAGACGAATCACTGCGCTGCACACGGAACCTCAGTCCGCTCCTACAGGTTTACAAAAGCGCGGATCGACCCCCAGGAGAGGCGACAAATGCTTCATGTTAAACAAACGTGCTATTTCACAATGTTTCAGTTATCAGGAGTTATGGTTCACAAATTAGAATTCACCTGTCATGTTCAAAGATGAATATAAGCTAAGCACGTTTTAAAGGATAAATATAGACGTGTTAACACAAAACGTTCTCAATATAAATTGAAATGTGCACATTTCCCGGTATGACAGTTTCCGTTTTATAAATAAAGTTGTGTTAGAACACATTGAGACCGAAAATGTAATCATCTCCCAGTAGAAAAGGCGCCCTTTTTTTGTATGCTCTTAAACTTGCATTATCCAAACACATTTGAGTGGTCCTGGCTGAATCCTTCCGAAATCTTCAGTGATCCCGACTTTTGGGCTCTTAGTTACGAATGATCCCCCCCTTCTGTTCATTTATAATTCTAGTGATCCCCCCCCCAAAAAAAATCCTCCGCTCCCCACCCCAGGCGATAAATAATGACCGGTCCCTAAATGGGGCTTAAAGCTAATGAAAGTCGTGAGAATCGAATAGGGCATCTTGAGCTATATCAGTTCATTTTTCGCGAAATATGACCCATATCTAACGTCTTAAAATGATCACAATAATTTTCTGAGCACGAACGTTTAAAAAACACAAAAAATAACTTTCAGAACACGAAATTTGACATTATTCTTAGGTTTTATCCCTTTGACCGCGGATATGACCGTGCCTAGTCTGGGACGAGTCAATATAAATTACTCTGGACTTTCGACTTCCCGTTTCCGCGAAGCTTTGGGCGGAAGTTATAACAAGGAAAATGGCAAGAAAAACTTGGTTTGATACACTTTGCTTGCTGTTGTGTGTCATTATTCAAGGTGAGGTTTTTAGAAGACCGGGAAGAAGATGATTTTGACATTTTAATCATTTCGAGCGTCTGGGTCGAATAAATATTGCCCCGGGGTTCGGTTTCGACATACGGTTTCGAAGGAACCGATTTGGATTCAACTTTAACTATAACAAGGAAAATGGCAAGAAAAATAGGTTTCATGCACTTTGCTTGCTGTTGTGTGTCATTATTCAAGATAGGGTTTTAAGAAGAAGATTTTAGACATTTTAATCAGTCGAGGTAAATGTCTCAACGTATGTCGGGAACGGCATGACTGGTTTCTATCGCCACTTTTCTTCGTTGCTCGCCAAGTTAAGTAGAAAATTCAATTGAAATGAAGGTGGTTCAACCAGCATCATCCGGATGATATTCCTGTTCAAGTCTCAAATCACAAATTGGACAGATTTCGTGTGACTAGCTAGCTTTCGTTGATATTCGTTTATAAAAGAGGTCGAGAAGTGCTAGTATCATATCAGAGCTCATGTATCCATTGTAAGAAATGTAACACAACTTCTACGCAGCTTAACTACAAAACGGTTCGTGATTTTGCGTGAGTTCGCTGGGTAAAACCTAGCTTAAATTCCGCTATGCATCGTAATCACATCTAGACAGAATTCAACTGAAGATAAAAGAAAACACGGCCGGAAGTCCTTGGCCGAGGACTTTAAATGTGAAAGAGAATAAAGGAAAGTTCAATTATTACATATGTCACGAGATTTGCTGTTTTCGTAATTTTTGGATGAGAGCCATTCCACGAGGAAGGAATCTATGGGAATCTATTGAGACTAAATTCCTCCTGCACAAAATACGCTACGGTAAATAAAAAATACATAATAATATAAGAGTTGATAAAATGAAGAAGTCACAAGAGGATTACTATTACGTGACACTCAGTTCAGTTTGTTGGTGACGCAAACTTTTTGAATCCTTCCAATTACGGAATTTTTTTACCAACTGGGTGAAGATATACTCAAATGGTAGCGCTTGTAATATAAAGATTTGAGGCTTAACGGAAAAAAGTAAAGGAATTTGATAGATAGGTGACCATGAGCAGTATGTGATGGTTTAAACTTGTTTTGCAGCATTTTAAAAATGGCATGATCTTCCGGTTTAATTGCGTGGGCTCAATTATAGTGTTTATCTAACTTTTCTCCCTCCCCAGCCACTACTATACCCCTACTCATTTCTTCTTCTCACCTTAAGGGAGAGTTGAAAACACTGACCCCCGATCCGCGGACTACCCACTGACCCCCCACTCCACGGATCACCTACGGACTACTCCGTGGACTACCCTTACGGAGTACCCCTACGGAGTACCCTATAAAATGAAACGAATTTATGTTTACGGGGGAAAGAGACAAGAGAAACCTACCTGTGCCACTTGCACGATCGATCGAAACAGCCGCCATCTTGTTTACCTCGATCCAGTCCTTCTTGTTACAAACTCAAACGGGACTTCATCGGCTAGTACTAAAACCAGGAACGCCGGAATACTAAAACCCGGAACAGATAAAATGTATATCGTGTAACCCTTACAAATATAAAGAGCTAACCGTAAACAGGCTAACCGAAGTTCATAGTAGGCTAACCGATGAATAGTAGGCTAACCGAGGTGAATAGTAGGCTAACCGCAGTGCATAGTAAGCTTGCTATTCACTCCGCGCCGGTTAGCATACTATTCACCTCGGTTAGCCTACTATGAACTTCGGTTAGCCTACTATTCATCGGTAAACCTACTATGAACTTCGGTTAGCCTGTTTACGGTTAGCTCTTTATATTTGTAAGGGTTACACGATATATTTTATCTGTTCCGGGTTTTAGTATTCCGGCGTTCCCGATTTTAGTACTAGGCTAGTCCCGTTAGGACTGGATCGAGGTAAACAAGATGGCGGCTGTTTCGATCGATCGTGCAAGTGGCACAGGTAGGTTTCTCCTGTTTTTTTTTTTTTCCCGTAAACATAAATTCGTTTCATTTTATAGGGTACTCCGTAGGGGTACTCCGTAAGGGTAGTCCACGGAGTAGTCCGTAGGTGATCCGCGGAGTGGGGGGTCAGTGGGTAGTCCGCGGATCGGGGGTCAGTGTTTTCAACTCTCCCTCAACTTAAACTTCTGCAATCGGTCCTAATCACGCCGCCAAACCATTCAACTGTTAAAAGTTTCGATTGCACTTAATAAATGCTCGAAACTAAATTAAAACCCACACATGTACGCACTATGGACCTATGTTTGGAATTATAACATTTCTTTTTTCGACGTTTTTGCTTGTTTACAAGCTAAAAACGTAGAATAGGAGTTATGTGGACAAAATTTGGAACCACATATTTGTAAACTCTCAAGGGACTTTTTTAATTTATCAAGGGACTGTTTTAATTTCTCAAGGGATTACTTTCCGCTGTGGGTGATCACCTGCGATCTCCTGAAAAAAAAAACGTGACTTGTCACATTTACAAACGTTATATAACAATTTTAAAAGTGACAACGCACGTGTGTCTGAAAGGCGATCTATAAAAAGCGTCGCACAAACAATAGATTGCGTAACTAAAACACGAATAAATAATCACTAGCACTTACATCGTTTAAAAATTACAAACGTCAAAAATAAACCAAACCAAAAAACTCGCTCTTTTCAAAGATATTATTGAAGTTAAAGCAAATGCAATAGATGAGGGCTTCTTTTAGCTTAGGAGCGGTTAAAAATTAGGCCAAATTTGGTCGCTACATGCAAGCGCAACTCTATTTCGTCATCAGCGTGACCTCGCGTTGACAGGGAATGACAGCAATGTTGCATGAATCGGCTTTACAACATGCGATCGTATCTACGCAGTTCGAGTGGAATTTCAGTCAAAGACAGCAAAATTCTTTCGTAATTCATCTTCAAATATACTTCGAAAGCATTCACTGTATATATGGCTTTTGTTTAATCCTGGGTCTTGATATCCGACCCGACCCTCGCACCCGGCCCTCGCAGAGCCTAGACAAAACGCAGCTTGAGTGTAACGATTTGTTTACGCCCCAATTATATGCGCAATGTTTTCTCCGACAGTAGTCGGAAATATCCGTATTTTTTTTCGTGCTTTTTCGTGGAGCAATCGTCACGATACGGCCTTGAACACATTGAACAGCGGTCTACCCGGCTATAACAATTCAAATATGGCGTCGCAAAAACAAAGCGTCGAACGCATATTTTGCTGTTTCATTTGCTAATTTCGCTGCCGTAATCGACTGCCTCGAAAGGTCCTTGCAATTTTAAAGTATAAAATTGTCAGATCTCGCTGAAATTTGCACTGTTTATTTGTGTAATGTTAAGGAATATGTGTATAAATACCCGGCGCGGACGAGTCATTTTTGACAAAATTATATGGCTGCATTTCCTCCGCGAAGATAGGAAATTGTTAAACTAAACTACAAAGAAACTGTAATGATAAGTTCGAAGAACAATGCACAGGATAAACCTTCGACTCATACTTCATGCAAAAACGTCGACATCTCGAAGAGACTTTGATTTCACTTTTAATTGCTTGTGTTATGGTTTCTTCCAGGTCACATTACATTAAACAATAAAACTGTAAAAAGTGTTAATTATACTGCAGTCTTAAGAACGATGAGTTTGAAATCAGCGTAGGCACTTTTTGGACACTTCATTTATCATCATCAGTTTGAAGGAGTAAATAAATAACTAGTAATAGTTCTCACTATTCTTGGTTTTCACGTGACGTCATCAAAATTCTAAAATTCAGAATCTAAAGGCCCCTGAGTGTTTATCCTTCACTGGCTGTACTACGTCCTTAATACATATTTTTTTAAAGGTTTTTAGCTCGATAGCATTCGCCGTCTTTAAGATAGAGCATTTTGAATTTTGGAGTTTCACGCCACACGAGATCAAAGATGGCCGCCAAAAGGCTGTCACGTATACTTAAAAAAATGCTTTATCTTATGATTATTAACAATCTGAACAGTTGAGATTTTGCGAGAAGCGTTTATCTGAATTTTTACTTGTTCATGATGGTGATCTGACCGCTTTTTGTAGCAGTATTTAATGCCAGATGTTTTTGTTGATTTCCGGCCGCCATGTTGGAGCCCAAGCAGTTAGGCTCCAACATGGCGATTCCATACTGTGCTCTCTAAATTTGCGTGAAACATTTTGACGAATAACTCGATTACGGAATACCGTACAGCCCTGAGACTTGGACGAGTAGTTTATATTGTACTTTTCTACAACCTGTAATATTCTTGATTTTTTTGACACAATAGTTTTGGATTTATTTTTTCGCAGCGTGACAGTGAAAACCACCCATAAAGCTGCCCACGCATTTTTATAATTTGTTTTACAGCAATAATCTGGGATTAGTGGAGTCTTTTTGTCGCCTTTAAAATTAGGCTTCTTTTTTACTGCGCCATGTACGTCAAGACATTTTTTGGTCTGTTTGCTGCGGAATTTCTTGTTGTGTGACACCATTGCGTCCCAAAAATATTCACAAGTTCAAGTCGAATATATTTCCTAGCGCGCGGAAATAACACCTAGCGGAAGTAATTTGTAAATATACCCCTTCAGGCGGCTGGTATATTGGAGGATAATGCCCGAGGCTGAAAGATTGTCGAAAAATGAACAGTTGGCCGAGAAGCGAAGCTTCGAGGGCAACTGTGAAATTTTGAGGACAATCTTTCAGCCAAGGGCATTATCCTCTAATAAACCAGCAAGCCAGAAAGAGGTTTATTTATTCTATAACCCTCCGATTAATTTCTACAACGCACTTCAGCGCCAGTAAATTTATAGGAAACAACCTGCGTAATAAACCCGGCTTAACTGTGGTTGAAACAAATGTAAATTGATTGGTTTACGTGATTTTTAACTCTGTGATTTCATTAAAAGTTAGAATTGAATAAGGTGACTTCATTCGTTTGTTTTTTGCTTGCCTACAAAATCGGGCGACGGATATCAAATTGGACGGGGTATATTCACCGATACCCGTCGTCCGATTTTGTACCACGTGATGCGTTTTGTCCAATGAGCGCGCGCAAAAATTAATGGGTGGGTTATAACACATAATACGTTATTCGTGGTGACAACAAGCAAGATTATTCCCGGGCTTATATAATTTCCAGTTCAAAAAGCCTAAAAATTCCACGAGTAACAAAATATGGCACATTCAAAGATTCGAGAAAACAATTTTTGATCGTTATTCAAACCACTTTTTGGATCAAATAATCTGACAGATTGTTAGCGAAACGAATTACCACCGAGAGCAAACCTCAACGCTCGAACCAGCTCTTGGAACACACGTTGCCAAGAAAACGAAACCAATTGCTCGAAAAACACGCGTCAGTCTTTGTAATACCGTTCTAAATTAAGACAGGGATTTTTATTTCCCCCTACCCCCTGTTATCGTGACGTCACAATACCCATAAATCCTTCGGGCATTTTCTTCTATTACGTCATCATTACCCAGAGATCCCTTGCGGCAAAACGTCATCATTACCCAGAGATTCCTCGCGGTCTTGTTCGAGCAAATGGAGATTTTTTCTGGTATACATACCGTATATTCTGACTGTAAGTACATTCTCTATATACACGGGCAAGCTACAATGAATGCCTCCTCGGGCTTTCGCCTCTGGGCGAAAGCCTTGCGGGGGCAATAATAGCACATATATTTGGTCAAGGAAACGAGAGAATTATCTAAGTGTTATTACACATATGTGATTATGTAACAGGATAGTGCTCAGACAACTAAGATGATATTCACCATTCTCATTCTTACAGCACGTGTCTCTAAAGGAAAGGACTTGTACATTTCCCGTGCGTCAGGTAACGACAGTTGGTCATGTGATCGAATAAAGCCATGCAAAACCATTTGGCGAGCAGTCTACGTTGGCGTCACGCGGGGATCACATTTACTTGGATGGCACTAATACTGAAAAAGATGCCTACACTTGTCAATCAGGGATTTCACTACATCCGGGAATTTACGTCAGCAAGAGCCTTTCTCTGATAGGCTTTGGTTCCATGCCTCTTCACATACGATGCTCCGAGGGAACCAATTTGACGTTTGATGGTTCCGACAACGCCCAGCAGATGGTTATTACCTTATCAGGACTGTTCCTGAACGACAGCTTTTTGTATTTTCAGGATTCGTCTGCTAACATCGACAGCTGCACATTTAAAGGTAGCAAACGCGTTGTAACGAAGATTGGTTACCAAGATTGTTTCCACCATTCAAATTACAAATTCGACCTTTCGTGAAAAGAGCGAGTGTATCTCAGTTGTTTTCAACAGTTCAAAAAGCCAATCACAGATTATCCAAGTTATTTTTAAGCTCATCAATTCCTCGTTTTACGGTAATTCCATGTCAGAAAATGGAAGCTTTATCTCGTTTACTGAATCGCCTGACAATAACCAGTCTGTAAGCTGTAACATCATCCTGGACAATGTTCAGTAACGTTTTCTCAAAACAAGTTCAGTTTTAAAGGTCTTGTTTTCTTAGAGCTGGAAAATGGAAACCAGAGCATCGCCCTTCAGAACGTTACTTTCATTAATAACAATCCATTATCAGGCCGAGACGATTTGGCGGGCAACAGTCTCAGTGAATGCATCGTCCGCAGCAACCTTGTGAACATTTTTGTCAATGCAAGTAACTTTACAAGTCAAAATACACGCTTACTCAATGCAAATGCATCAAAAATCTCGGTGCAGATCTTTAACTCTGGCTTTCGTGGTCACAAAGTTGAAGGAAATGGTGGAGTCATATCGATAAGGGGAACTGATCTTTGCAATTTGAACGTGTCTTATTCATCGTTTGTTAACACATCTGCTGGTGAGAGCGGAGCGTTTAATGTTAAATGCTTCAGAGTCGTTTTTAACTTACAAGAGAACAATTTTACGGGGAACATGGCTATGAACGGTAGTGGGGGAGCGGTATATGTCGGTTCTTTGGAAGTCTTTTTGAAGGATTCTGAGTACGCAATGTACTACAGAGATAAAGTGGATCGTTATAGTAACCAAACGGAGCAGCGTCTTGAAATCAACATTGAGGAATGTAGCTTTACTAACGCCTACAGTTTGCAAGGTGCAGGAGGTGCTGTATATATTAATAGCCAAAAGGTATCTGTACAGGCGCCGTGTGTCCGTACATGAACCAACTCCAGTTCCACAAGGGACAAAAAAGCATTAAATGCAGGTGCAGGTGGATGGGGCATTGGTTATGGCGGCCAAATGAAAATGAATGTCAACAAAAGCATTTTTATTTTAAATTATGCTATTAATGGTGGGGCTTTATCCAATACTGATCCCATCGGGGACGATAGACAGCTCAATGGCGAAATAACAGTACAAAATTCATTTTTTTTAAAGAATATCGCAACATCGTTGGGTAGTGCAATATGGCTGGCTGGAAACAATGAAAGTATTGCCGTCCTTGAAAATGTAACTATGGATTCAAATAGAGCGAGGTTATTCGGAGGAGCTGCTTACTTCGAATCTTTTTCTTCTTTAAAAATATACCAGTCTCGAATATTAAATAACATCATTGAAACTTATGGCGGTGGGGTGATGATTATTGGAGACGTCAACATTCTTGAAGTAAAGGGTTCTCTCTTTGATAGCAATAATGTTTGGAGTGACAGCCCAGTGGTTGAAGGCCTTATTATTGGAGGAACATTATCTGTTAATGCAAATACTGACATCTCCATTTCAATAATTAACACGACATTCAGCAATAATTATTGTTCGGGTGTATCAGGAGGTGCACTGTTTTTTTCGCTGGTACTAGATGATATAAAAGACCCAGGATGCATCAAGAAAACGTTTACTTCAGTCGACCAGAATAGAGAAGCTAAGAAACACCCTTCGTGGAATTATAAAAATCATGTGGTCATCGAGGATACAACGTTTGAGGAAAATGCTGCGCTTCTTGGTGGTGCTGTGTATTTAAATAATGGCAAATCAACATTTCGGAATTGTCACTTTGTTGATAATTTCGCTGCATTTAAAGGTGGTCATATATACACAGCGGATGGTTCAGCAAGTGTTATAATTCAAGACAGTTTTTTTGTCCAAACCAGGAAGGATTTACACTTTAATAAAGTGATCTACTATAAGGCTTCGTTTATTCATGCAGAAAGTTCAGGAGCACTAAACATATCCAACACAACAATGGACGCAAGGCCCTATGGTAGTGCAAATCCCCTGATGGTAGTAGCTAATGGTGGACTGGTTGATGTTGGAAGCGACAACCTGACACAGTTTTACTGTCCTGTTGGAAGTGAAATGGACATTATTCATTTTACTGAACAAGTCATGACCCAGGTGAACAACACACCATGCAAAATTGAAGTCACTGCTCTTGAGTTTAGTTGTTCAACATGCAAAGGAAATTCTTACAGTCTGCAGCGTGGCCGTGCGCTTGGTTCCCAGCTGGTGCAAGGATTTCAGTGTCTTCCATGCCCGTTTGGAGCAAACTGTACTCAAAACATTTTAGCTAAAATGAACTTTTGGGGTTTTAAGGAGATGATCAATCCACCAACGTTACGGTTTACCATGTGTCCAGAGGGTTATTGTAGTCCTCCTCGGGAGACGAACTTATTAAAGTACAATGGTTGTCAGGGCAACCGCTCTAATGAATTGTGTGGAAACTGTAGTGAGGGTTACACTGAGACACTTTACTCAACACACAGCAGACCAACACATCAGTGCAATGATTACTGGTTCTGGCCGGCGGCTTTCGTTTATGTATCGCTGATGGCACTGTACTTCACATTTAAGTCTCCTTTTGTGCCTTGGATCAAGCGTCAAATTCTGTGGTTCAAAGAAAACGAACCAGCAAACCATAATAATTACTTTGACAAAGGTTACCTTAAGATTCTCTTCTACTTTTATCAGGCAGCAAATCTTCTTCTCGTTTCCAGCTCGTCAGAGTATCGCATTAACGCTAATCTTATTAAGCCTATTGTTGGGTTATTCAACTTCAAATTACATTATAGTCGATTGATTTGTCCCTTTCCTGGCTTTACTGTGGTAACTAAGCAGCTATTTTCTGCATCTCACGTTGTTGGTACCTTGCTAATGATTTGTGTATATTACATTCTGCACTGGGGAATTCAAAAGTGTCGAGGTAAAGGAGTCGCTCCTGTTGGCCCCTATGTTGGTGGTATCTTGCAAACCTTGTTGCTTGGATACACAACTCTAGCCACTGTAAGCTTCAGCCTGCTACGCTGTGTTCCCATTGGCTCAGAGAGGCGTTTGTTTTACGATGGTAATGTTGTTTGCTTTCAGTGGTGGCAATATATTTTGATTGCATTTGTCTGTACGTTTGTTATACCCTTTGTGTTTGTATTGCTTTTGGGTTCTTACAAGTTGTATGATGGAACACTTTCTGTGGGAAAGTTTCTGTTGGCCTGTTTCTTTCCATTACCATCATTAATTTACTGGTTATTTGTCTATTTCTCCCGTGTACTAGGTTATCCAGTGAATGGCCACTCAACACCATGTCAGGTCTCAAGGAATTCTTTAGAGATTGTTCTCTACGACTCTTTTAAAAGACCTGAAGATGGTAGAAAACTGTCTCTGAGTTGGGAAAGTATCATGATTGGTCGTCGGCTGATTCTTATTGTGTTGAAGTCGTTTGTTAGTGACCCATTGCCTCGTCTACTTGTTATGACTCTGTTTTGTTTTTTGTTTCTTCTTCACCACGTTGTGGCTCAACCATTTCGTGATGGTATTGCTAACACGGTAGAAACCATTTCTTTGCTTTCTATTGCTGTCTTAGCTACTGGGAACGTATTTTTCGCTTCTTTTTTATCATTGGCAGTACCACTCAACTATCATTTTGCCTCCTGGTGGAATGTCTTTCATGGATTGGAAATTGCTATTCTTTGTTTTGTACCTGCTGTTTTTGGGATCCTTGTGGTCACTGCCATTTTATCCCAGTTTTGCAGGATAGCTGTTGGTTTGGCTTGGTAACGTTTGTTGGATATGTTGCCGCTCGTGTTACAGCAACCAGGACGACGAGGCGAACCCGCTATTAGCACCAGTGAGTTGAATCGTGTAACAGTTATTTTGCATTTTCAATCATCGAACCGGTGATGGGCAACTGATTTCCCGTAGTATTGTTATGTCTTGATAGTGAATCAGGCCCAGTCCTTGATTTCTTATAACATATCGAAAGTTCAGTTATTATCTAACCAAAATCTTATTATATCTAACCTGATTAAAAAGTTATTTGATTATAGACATTGGTCTGTAAGTGCAATGCAGGTATATAGTATGGTCGAACGTTGCACATGGAAAGGGAACAGTTGTGACAGACTAAAACAACAGTGATAGCCCTCTAAGAGGGCATGTGGTTACTGTCTGCAGTAAATAAATATAGAATTTATTACAATTTATCTAAGCTTCACGAATAGTCTAATTTGCATAACTATTTGCATTTTCATAACTACATTTTTCGGCCAAGTAGCGTCGCAGAATTTCGAATATTTTTTTACCTCTGTTGTCCCAAAGACCCTTTTCTGCAAAATATAACGCCTCTCCTTATACTCAGAGATAAATTCAGACATTCATTCCAAGCAACAAGCAAGGTTTAGAACGCGTAAAGTAAATATAAATAACACGTCGTGTAGGCCACATTCAAATTTGCGGGGGGATTGGGTAATAACCTTGTCACGCATTCTACCAAATTTGTAGCGATCGGACGAAGAATAAATTTTTGGCAATTTTTTTCGCCATTGTTCCTGAAGAAACGATATTTAAAGGGCAGTACGGGAAAGAGTTTTATGGCCAGAAGTTATTAGGTAAATCCTCGTGCCGTTTCAGGTACCCTCTTGTCCTTCCTTTATGCTTCGGAAAGTGTTACTTCGAAGAAATATCCACATGCGAGGCATGATGTTCCAACTCCGTTCTGCACATGGCAAGCATCATGTTCCAACTACGTTCGGCCAGCGGTTCATCAAAGCAGTCGATTTTCGATATATATATATCTACACATATTTGAACTCATTATTTATTTTAAATTCCATTTTGTAATTATATTAGAGCACGGATCTCTGGAAGATCATTAACTGATGAATGTGATCCCGTGGATAAATAAAGTTTTCTTACTCTTTTCTTACTCTTATCGATTTTACTCAGACGTCCCCCTGCTAAAGAAACGTTGGCGCGCAAAGGAGAAAGGGAAGACATCGATCTTGTCACCAGTCGCTCGCACGTTGCGCTCGTTGTCCGAACAGAGTGGCTAAGCGCCTGAGGAGGAGGCTGTCACTGTATGATCTCGTACCCTTAGACGGACAGCGGTTTTCTGCCGGGGCGCAAGCATTTCTCGGCGAGAAACCGCTGATCAAGAAAGTCGAAGATTCTCGGCAGAGACGGGTCAGTGAAAGGCATGCCAGGTCGTAGACAAAAAGCCTAGAAGAGATTCCGATTCAAAACTTCTAGTCACTCCAAAAGATGTTACGTCAGTTTGTCCACCGAAATGACCATGTTCGAAGCGATCATTTCGGTAGAATATCTTTTCGGGAGGCCTGTAATCCCCTCATTTTATATTTAGTAAAATATTGCCTCGAACTTCTGTAATATGAAAAACATAATAGCTGTCGTTTTCGAAGAGCGGAGAAAATTGTCACTTTGGGCTAATTTGGGTAACAGGATTTCGTTCTCTGAAAGTTTGTGCCAGTTAAAAATATTCAGCTAAAATTCCGAAAAAATAAAGTGAGCGAGTTTACAGAAATATCTCTTTAACGGCCGTAATCGATATGGAAAACATGACAACGACATTCCAAGACATTTACTTAAATTTCTTTCTTGGGTGCTCCAGTATTTTGTTTTCATCGTTATATCGGTGACACAGGTAAATATGTAGATCCTCAAAGTCAGTTAGTTTAATTCTTGAAAGCTCATCTCAATACATCCTCGGAGACCCAGGGGCAGTTAGTGGAGCGAAACGAAGGAATAAACCGGGCAGCTTTCGTAGTTAGCCTCTCTTAGTTAGTGTTTTTATTCCTTGTTCTTTTTTATTATGTATACCTGAATGGAATTTACCGTGTTTTATATAAAGTATTACCTACCTACCTACCTACCTACCTACCTACCTACCTACCTACCTACCTACCTACCTACCTACCTACCTACCTACCTACCTACCTACCTGCCTACCTACCTACCTACCTACCTACCTACCTACCTACCTACCTACCTACCTACCTACCTACCTACCTACCTACCTACCTACCTACCTACCTACGATTTCTGCCCAGTTTAATTTATTCCTTCGTTTCGCCCAACTAACTGCCCCTGGGTCTCCGAGGATGATCTCAATACTTCCGTGCACATAATATAAAGTACATATAGAGTACATTGCGTGAAAGGAGGAGAGTACCCGTCGTGCACGAGATTCTGGTGCAACCTCTGATTGGTGAATTCACTGATTGTTGACAGGTCTTGTCAACATCTCAATTTTGCCGACACCATAATACAGTATATGCTTGAGAGTTGAAACGCGATGCAATAAATAAAAATTTGCTTTTGTAAGGGCCTCTTTACTCGAGAGTTTTAATTTCGTCCCGGGATGACTTTCGTCCCGGTATGAATTCATCTCGGTGTCTGGTCATTTTCTTGTTGCTGTTAACATGATGATACATGATTTCGTCCCGGGATGAGTTCATCCCGGGATGAAACACCGGGATGAAATGGCCTCCCCGGGATGATACGTGACGAAAAACCCCATGTAAACAGTCCTTCCCGGGATGAAATGTAATGTTATGTAAGCACGGGCGAGATTAATTCAACTCGGGCGGGACGACTTATCCCGGGATGAACACGCTCATGTAAAATGATTTTTTTTTCATCCCGGGACGAAATTCATCCCGGGACGAAACTCATCTCGGCTCTCATGTAAAGAGGCCCTAAGTATAAACGGTGAGTTACAGTCACTTGCCCCATCTTCGACCGGAGAGCCTGTTCACAGGCTATGACTTCCTTTGTCCCGGCCCTTAAGGATCGTTGCAGCAATCCTTTGCGAGCCACTTTTACCGAAATCGAGATTTTTTCGGTACCGTTCACTGAATGCACACATTTTACCTCGGGTTCCGGCAAACCTGAACCCTGCGTGGGCAATAACTGTGTAAACACAAACTTCCAAAACAGGAAATTTGACATTATTTTTAGGTTTTATCCCTTTGGCCCCGTAGGAGATGATGGGAATGATGCGCCCCAGTTCTCCAACGGACATGTCCATGACCGTGCCTAGTCTGGGACGAATAAATGTAAATAAGCGTTGGACTTTCGACTTCCGGTTTCCTCGAAGTTTGGACGAAACTGAACAAGACGCCTAAAGCTTAAAGCTTAAAACCGGGCGGTTAATGTTTAACTACTTGATTAGGCAAGTGCAGCAAAAACTTTTAAAATACCATTTAATTGAGAAACACACAAGTCTGTGGTTTGTTTGTCCATGCTTGAACAAATTTCTGCTTAGGCTTCCTATTTTTTTGAACAATGAATAACCTCGGTATTTTTAGATTTTAGTTTTTTATCCAAGGATAATGGAAGATTAGCTGAATAGCGCTATATAAATATTATTATTATTATTTATTATTATTATCATTATTATGCACTTAACAAAGTGCAGACTACTCATAAAATTTTGAACAGCTGTTCTGATAAGAAAACCATGAAAAAAAGGTTGCGCGATATAATCAACCATGGATTTTTATTCAACCCCCCCCCCCCACCTCCCCCCATTCCCCTTTTCTTAGCCATTCACCTTCGAATATCTCCCCTCCTACTCCGTCCTCCCCCATCCCCAGCAGCTTTCGACTCTACTCCTTCCCATAACACATTCTACTCTTAACCTTTCTCCCCGCCCTCCTCAGCACTTTTGTGATGGCGCCAGCCGAGCAGTAGTTTAGGGGCGATTAGCTGTGACACACAAGTTTAATACGTTTTGTGTATTTCTTATCTTGAATAAATGAACTCAAACAGTTGAATAGCATTACAAATGATCTACGGCCAAAACAAACAAACAATTAGAAATAATTCGTTAAAAACTAAGAAGCGTTTAAGGTTTTTTAAAAGAATGTATCACACACAAAAAAGGAATAATAAAAAATTAGAAAGCTTTTTAGCTTTTAAACACGCCAGCTCTTCAAGTCAATCTGATTCTTCGATCGAAAAACCTGCCTATATGCTGCATTTTGGGAAGCAGTCACGCAAACGCCAGTTCTTGCTTGCGTGATACATAACAGGTAATTTTTTCATCGCCGTTCGGTTCCGAGTGAAATTAAAAACCCTCGAATGAAAAACCAAAAAATATATTTATTTCTCACAAAAATGAGTGGAGTAACCAGAAAATTACAGTATTGGCTCTTGCTCGAATAAAACGAGTCACATAAATAAAATTAGATAAAAATAAAACGAGTTACATAAATATCAAGAATAACAGAAAAACTTCAAAACAAAATTACAAACGAAAATAAAAAGACTAAAAAAGGGCATGCATTAGATCACGCGTGCTAGATAACAAATGCTGTTAAAAATCCCAACTAAATGTGAAAAAAGAAAAAAAAAGATTCAAGATGAGGCCAAGAAACATTTGAATGGCATTAAAAATTTGAATACTTTAAATTAAAGCCGTTAAATTAGCCAAAGCGCAAGTTTTTATTTTTGCCGTCTATTATTTTACTCGATGGCTTTACCGATCCAAATTCCATTCTAGTTTGTAGAAATTATTATATTACTAACTTACATTTCCATTTTGTTTTCTGAGCTGAGCAAGAACCAAAACAAGGTTTATATTTTGTTGTGTAAACATTCAATCCGTCTGTGACACACAACTTTGTCGGCCCACTGTACACGGATGAAAATGGACAAAATGGACACAATTCTTGCTAAACAGAAAACATCTTCAAAGTAGAGTCTGGCCCAAAAATGCTTTAGCTGCCAGCCGTTTTTAAAAGCAGAAGCTTGCTGCAAAAACATTGCGTGACTGACGTAAAACAAGCTTAGTCAAAACAATCACCGGTTTCGCGCTCTTGTTCTCGCTTGAGTCGAACGCTTGAATATAAACACAAAAATATCCATTTCACGCTTTAATAACAGAAATCAGGGTATTAGACAAAATTTTAAATAGGAGAGTAATCTTAGCTCCTGCTGAGTAAATATCAAGAGTGCGGGATTTGAATCCTGGCCATGATGAAACAGAAGAAAGCGTCCGAGCGAACTACTACGACAAACAAGGTAATCAAAAACATCACACGGTGCCTCAATCTATAAATAGATCTTGTTCGTTTCAAAAGCCTAAAAACCCAACTAAAACTTGAACAAATGAAAGAAACATGAAAAAAAGTTTCAAATGAATTTTTATTCAAGATGGGGTCAAGAAACATTTTGAAAGGCTTAAAGATTTAGAAAATTTCAAAACCGTGAAATTTTGCATGCCGTGGTAGAATTTAATTACAATTAATGAAATTACCCGCAGTGGCACCAAGATTTCATTTTGTAGACCATTTGTTTTACTTGCTGGCTTTACGGATCCTTTCAAAAATTCCATCATACTTCGTAGAAAAACTAGACATTACCATTTTGTTTTCTGAAGTCTTGGGAAGTGTGTAAGTAAACACTGAAGTAAAGCTTTTTCATCAAGAATCAAAATAGAATTAAAGATTATTTTGCTGTGCAAACATTCAATCGTCTCTGATACGCGACTTTGCCGGCTCAACTGTGCACGGATGAAAATGGACATGATTAATTCGGAAAGTATCTTCAAAGAATAATTCTGGCTCAAAAATGCTCTAGCTACCAGCCTTTTTTTAAGCAGTTTAATATGCGTAAAGCTTGCTTCAAAAACATTGCGTGACTGACATAGCGGTTTGGACCTGTCAAAACAATCACCGGTTTCGCAACCTAGTACTCTCTTGAGTCAAACGCTTGAATAACATTAACACATATATTTCACGCTTAACAGAAATCAGGGTTTTAGACAAAATTTTAAATAGAAGATTGATTTAATAGCTCCTGCCGAGTAAATATCAAAAGTGCGTGTTTTGAATCCTGGCCAAGGAAGCGGCCGAGCGGGTCTGGAACGATTTACCGACAAGACTACTACAGTGGAACCCCGGTATAACGATCTTCGATATAACAATATTCCCGATATAACGATGAATATGTTATGTCCCGGCAATAGTAAAATGTATGGGACGGAACCCCGATATAACGATTCCTCGATATAACGATATAATTTTACTGCCCCCTTGGCATATCGTTTTATTTCATAGGTACTGAGATTTACTCATGAAAATCGTAGGGAGTAAAAATCGTACTGATTCAGAGCTTAGCCAATCAGGAGCACGAACGACAAAATTTCACTGTGAAAAAATATCGTTCGTCCAATTAGCAACGCGAACGACGAATTTTCACTGGTGATGAATGAACGTATTGAAGGAAACGTCATCCCACAGCCGCTGCCGACAAGAAAACCCGCGCTTTGAAAAATGGCCGAGGGAAGGTTTGCTTCTGTTTCTTCAGTTGAAGAATTCATTTTAGAACAGGAAAACAAAAACACCGCGGCAAAAAACTGAACGAGATGTAAAATTGCTTGAAAGATTTTTGATAACGAAGAACGAAGACAGAAAAATAGAAGATATTCCGGCTGTTGAGCTGAATGAATACATCAGCCAATTCATCATTGCCGTCCGCACCAAAGATGGAAATAAATACGAGCCGACTTCTCTTCGAAGTTTAGTGGCTAGCTTCGAAAGACATCTGAAGAAAAAGAGCTATTCTGTAAGCATAATCAACGACTTGGTGTTTGAGAAAACCAGGAAAGTTCTACAGTCTAAACAAAAGCAGCTAAAAAAGCAACGAAAAGAAAATAAACCGAAAGCGTCGGTAGCTTTGACAAGCGAATATTGTGCGAGAAGGGTTTGCTCGGTATGTGTAGTCCCGAGGCACTTCTAAACACGCTCTGGCTAAACAACACTCTTCACTTCGGACTCTGTGGGTGCCAAGAACATCGTGATATGTGCTAGGGAGTAAGCTACTGAAAACGGCAAGCGGAGTCGAGTACTTGGAGTTCAATGAAAGACAAACAAAAACTAGAACGGGATCAGACTGCAGCGATGTCAGAACCGTACCGCCGAAAATGTTTGCGACCGACGGAAAATAAATTGACTGAAATAAATTGTGATTTATCTTTTTGACTTAACTTTGTTATTGGCACGGCTTCCTTTATTAACAGACATTTGACTTAACTTAAAAATTTTGAATGCTGCAGATCTTTGATTTACTCAGTTGTTGAGCACTTGAATGGTTTTACAGTGTCATTTATTTGTGCAAATAAATTTGTCTACTCAGTAGCACGGAAAAGAAAATCTCAGTACCTATGAAATAAACATATTACAGCATGGAAAATGCTTTGTACGATTTTTATTCACTCGTTGATACGTATCAGAAAACTCACTCGTTCGCTACGCTCACTCGTTCGTTTTCTGACACTACTCAACTCGTGAATAAAAATCGTACGCGCGCACTTTCCATGAAGTAATCTCTATATATCGGGGTTCCACTGTACGACGAAAAAATTCCGGGCGATTTATGAACCGGGCCCGGCCCAGTCTCTGCCCGGTTAATAACAAGGAAAATGGCAAGAAAAGGTTGGCTTGATGCACTTTGCTTTCTGTTGTGCGTCATTATTCAAGGTGAGGTTTTTAGTAGACCGGGTAGAACACGATTTCGACATTTTAATCATTCCGGGCGTCTTGGTCGAGTAAATAAATAATGCCCCGGGCTTCGGTTTCGACTTACGGTTTCGAAGAAGGAACCGAAGGAAGTTTATAACAAGGAAAATGGCAAGAAAAAAATAGTTTCACGCACTTTGCTTGCTGTTGTGTGTCATTATTCAAGGTAGGGTTTTAAGAAGACGATTTTAGACATTTGAATCAGTCGAGTAAGTCTCAACTTATGTCGGGAACTGTATGCCCGGTTTCCTGTTGAACACTCGATCGTCACATTTCTTCGTTGCTCGATAAGTAATGTAGAAAATTCAATTGCAATGTAGGTAGTTCGTCCAGCATCATCCGGATGATATTCCTGTTCAAGTCTCAAATCGGAAATTAGATAGATTTCGTGGCCATTTAGATATGTGCGACTAGATTTTGTTGTGGTTTATAACAGAGGTCGAGCAGTTCTAGTATCAAATCACAGCTCATGTATCCACTGTACGAAATGTAACACAGCTTCTTCGCGGCTAAACTGCAAAACCGTTCGTGATTTTGCGTGAATTCGCTGGGCATAACCTAGCTTAAATTCTGCTATGCGGTGTGATCACATCTACAGCATCTATACCGAGAATTCAGATGAAATTAAACGGAAACACGACCGGAAGTCCTTGACAGAGGACTTCAAGAGTGAAAGAGAAAGCAGGGAAGTTCGATTATTACATGAATATGTCACGAGATTTGTTTCCGTAATTTTTGGATGAGAATCCTTCCACGAGGAGGGAATCTTAAGGAATCTTTTGAGAGTAAATTCCACCTGCACAAAATACGCTACGGTATATACAAAATACATAATAATATAAAGTTGATAAAATGAAGAATTCACAAGAGGATTACTATTACGTGACGCTCAGTGCGGTTTGTTGGTCACGCAAACTTTTTGAATCCTTCCAATTACGGAGTTTTTTCACCAACTGGGTGAAGATATACTTAAATGGTAGCACTTGTAATATCAAGATTTGAGGCTTAACGGAAAAAAAGTAAAGGAATTTGATAGAAAGATGAGCATGAGCAGTATGTGATGGTTTAAACTTGTTTTGCAGCATTTAATGGGCATGATCTTCCGGTTTAATTGCATGGGCTCAATTATAGTGTTTATCTAACTCTTTTCCCTCCCCCCGCCATTACCCCGACTCATTTCTTCTTCTTACCTTCCATAATCGTTTCTAATCCCGCCACCAAACCATCCAACTGTTAAAAGTTTTGATTACACATGATAAATGCTCCAAACTAAATTTTAAAGCCCACACATGTACGCACTATGGACCTATGTTTCGAACTATAGCATTTCTTTTTTCACTTTTAATTGCTTTTATTATGGCTACTTCTAGGTCACAGTACATTAAACAATAAAACTGTAAAAAGTGTTAATTATACTGCAGTCTTAAGAACGATAAGTTTGAAATCAGCGTAGGCACTTTTTGGATACCGTACCTCATTTATCATAACCAGTTTGAAGAAGTAAATAAAAAATAATTGCACATATATTTGGTTTTAACAAACAGCAGAATTATCTAAGTGTATTTACACATTTGTGATTCGACTGGAAAGTGCTGAGACAATTGAGATGATATTCACCATTTCTACTCATTCTTACAGCCCGCGTCTCTAGAGGAACGGACTTGTACATTTCTCGTGCATCGGGTAACGACAGTTGGTCATGTGATCAAAAAACGCCATGCAAAACCATTTGGCGAGCAGTCACGTTGGCGTCACGTGGGGATCACATTCACTTGGATGGCACCAACACTGAAGAAGATCCCTACACCTGTCAATCAGCGATTTTACTACATCCGGGAATTTACATCAATAAAAGCCTTTCTCTGATAGGACTTGGTCCCATGCCTCCTCACATCCGATGCTCCGATGGAAACAATTTGACGTTTGATGGTTCTGATAATGCGGAGCAGATGGTTATTACGTTAACAGGACTGCTCCTGAACGAGAGCTTTGTGTATTTTCAAGATTTGTCTGTTAACATCGACAGCTGCACATTCGAACGTAGCAAACGTGGTGTACAGTTCTTAATAAGTACCAGGATGGTTTCGGCCATTCAGATTACAAATTCATCCTTTCGCAAAAACAAAGAGTGTATCTCAGTTGTTGTCAACAGTTCAAAGAGCCAATCACAGATTATCCAAGTAATTTTTAAGCTCATCAATTCCTCTTTTTACGGTAATTCCATGTCAGATAAGGGAAGCTGTATGTCGTTCAGTGAATCGTCTAAAAATAACCAGTCTGCAAGCTGTAACATCACTGTGGACAATGTAGCGTTTTCTCACAACAAGTTCAGTTCAAGGGGTCTTCTTTTCTTAGAGCTTGATGGCAACCAGAACATCGACCTTCAAAACCTGACTTTTACGAATAACAATCCAGCATCAGGCCGGGACTATTTGGCGGGGGACAGTCTCAGTGAATGCATCGTCCGCAGCAACCTTGTGAACATTATTATCAATGCAAGTAACTTTACAAGTCAAAATGCACGCTTGGTCAATGTAAATGCATCACAAATCTCGTTGCAGATCTATAACTCTAGTTTTCGTGGACACAAAGTCGAAGGAAACGGCGGGGTCATGTCGATAAGGGGAACTGATTTTTGCAAGTTTAACGTGTCTAATTCGTCGTTTATTAACACAACTGCTGGTGAGGGTGGAGCGTTTAATGTTAAATGCTCGAAAGTTATTTTTAACTTACAAGAGAACAGTTTCACGGGGAACATGGCTATGAACGGTAGTGGGGGAGCGGTTTATGTTGGCGCTTTAGGTTTCTTTTCGAAGGATTCTGAGTACGCAATGTATTACAGAGATAAAGTGGATCGTTATAGTAACCAGACGGAGCAGCGTCTTGAAATCAACATTGAGAAATGTGGCTTTACTAACGCTTACAGTTTGCGTGGAGGAGGAGGAGCAGGAGGTGGTGTATATATTAATACTCAGAAGACATCCGTACAGCCGTGTGATCGTAAGTGGACCAGCTGCAGTTCAGCAAGGGACAAAAAAGCATTAAATGCAGGTGCAGGTGGATCACTGGGCGTTGTTAGTAACAGAGAAATGAAAATGAATGTCAACAATAGCTTTTTTATTTCCAATTATGCTTTTTACGGTGGGTCTTTAGCCATATACCCTTTGAACTGGGACGATAGAATGCTCAACGGCGAAATAACAATACAAAATTCAATATTTTCAAACAATAGTGCAGAAATGGGTGGTGCAATTTTTCTGAAGGGAAACAATAAAAGCGTTTTGGTCCTTGAAAATGTGACTATGGATTCAAATAGAGCGAATCGATACGGAGGAGCTGCTGTCATCGGCATTTTTTTTGCTTTAAAAATATACCAGTCTCGAATATTAAATAACACCATTAAAAATGGTGGGGGTGGGGTAGTGTATATGCTAGATTTCCACATTCTTGAAGTAAAGGGTTCTCTCTTTGATAGTAATGGTGTTTGGAGTGACAACCCAGTGAATGAAGACGCTATAGCTGGAGGAGCATTATCTGTTATTGCATATAACTTAACTTCCATCTCCATTTCAATAATTAACACGACATTCAACAATAATTCTTGTTCAGCTTTATCAGGAGGGGCAATTTATATTTCGCTGGTACTAGATGACATAAGAGACCCAGGATGCTTCAAGGAAACGTTTACTTCAGCCCACCAGAATAGTGAAGCAAAGAAATACCCTTCGTGGAATTATAAAAGTCATGTGGTCATCGAGGATACAACGTTTAAGAAAAATGCTGCGCTTCGTGGTGGTGCTGTTTATTTAAATAATGGAAAAGCAAAATTTCGGAATTGTTACTTTGTTGACAATTTCGCAGAATTTAAAGGTAGTCATATATACACAGCGGCAGGATCAGCAAGTGTTATGATTCAAGACAGTCGTTTTGTCCAAACCAGGGAGGAGTTACACATGAATTACTCTAAAGCGTCGTTTATTAATGTAGAAAGTTCAGGAGCACTAAACATATCCAACACAACAATGGACGCAAGGACCTATGGTAGTGCAAATCCTCTGATGGTGGTAGCTAATGGTGGACTGGTAGATGTTGGAAGCGAAAACCTGACAGAATTCTATTGTCCTATTGGAAGTCAGATGGAAATTGTTCATTTTACTGAACAGGTTATGACCCAGGTGAACAACACACAATGCAAAATAGAAGTCACTGCTCTTCAGTTTAGTTGTTCAACATGCAAAGGAAATTCTTACAGTCTGCAGCGTGGCCGTGCACTTGGTTCCCAGCTGGTGCAAGGATTTCAGTGTCTTCCATGCCCGTTTGGAGCAAACTGTACTCAAAACATTTTCGCTAAAATGAACTTTTGGGGTTTTAAGGAGAACATCAATCCACCAACGTTACGGTTTACTATGTGTCCAGAGAGTTATTGTAGTCCTCCTCGGGAAACGAACTTATTAAAGTACAATGGTTGTCAGGGCAACCGTTCTAATGAATTGTGTGGAAACTGTAGTGACGGTTACACGGAGACACTTTACTCTACACACTGCAGACCAACACATCAGTGTAAGGATTACTGGTTTTGGCCGGTGGCTTTAATTTATGTATTTCTCATGGCAATTTACTTCACATTTAAGCCTCCTATTGTGCCATGGATCAAGCGTCAGATTCTGTGGTTCAAAGAAAACAAACTAGAGGACCAAGATAATAACTATGACAAAGGTTATCTGAAGATTTTATTCCACTTTTATCAGGCAGCAAATCTGCTTCTTGTTTCCAACTCGTCAGAATATCTCATTAAAGCTAATCTAATTGAGCCTATTGTTGGGTTATTTAACTTCAAATTACTTTCTAGTCGATTAATTTGTCCCTTTCCTGGCCTTACTGTGGTAACGAAGCAGCTATTTTCTGCATCTCACGTTTTTGGTACCTTGCTATTGATTTGTGTCTCCTATTTTCTGCACTTGAGAATTCAGAAGTTTCGTGGTCAAGGAGTCCCATCTGTTGGTCCCTATGTTGGCGGTATCTTGCAAACCTTGTTGCTAGGATACACCACTCTAGCCACAGTAAGCTTCAGTCTGCTGCGCTGTGTTCCCATTGGCTCAGAGAGGCGTTTATTTTACGATGGTAATGTTGTTTGTTTTAAGTGGTGGCAATACATTTTGATTTCGTTTGTCTGCGCATTTGTCGTACCCTTTGTGTTTGTGTTGCTTTGGGGTTCTTTTAAGTTGTATGGTGGAACTCTTTCTGTGGGAAAGTTCATGTTGGCCTGTTTCTTTCCATTACCAGCCTTAATCTACTGGTTATTTGTCTTTTTCTCCCATGTAACGGGTTACCCAGTGAATGGCCACTCAACTCCATGTCAGGTCTCAAGGAATTATTTAGAGAGTGTTCTCTACGATTCTTTTAATAGGCCCGAAGATGGCAGGAAACTGTCCTTGAGTTGGGAAAGTATTATGATCGGTCGTCGACTGATTCTTGTTGTGTTAAAGTCTTTTGTTAGTGATCCATCGCCTCGTCTTCTCATTATGGGTCATTTTTGTTTCCTATTTCTTCTTCACCACGTTGTGGCTCAGCCATTTCGTGATGGTATTGCTAACACAGTAGAGACCATTTCTTTGCTTTCGATTGCTGTCTTAGCTTCTCTTAACGCATTTTTCGCTTCTTTTCTGTCTTTGTCAGTTCCACTGGACGCGGATCATTTCAGTTCTTGGTGGAATGTCTTCCAAGGAGTGGAAATTGCCATTCTTTGTTTTGTACCTGCTGTTTTTGGGCTCCTTGTGGTCACTGCCATTTTATCCCAGTTGTGCCGGCTAGCTGTTGTGATTTGTCGTGTCGTGTGTTACTTTTGTTGGATTTGCTACCGCTTGTGTTACTGTAACCAGGACGACGAGGCGAGACCGTTATTGGCTCCAGCGAGTTAAATCGTTCATCAGTTATTGACATGTTTAATAATCAAACCCTGGGCAACCAATTTCCCGTATAGTACGTTCATATTGATAGCAAATGCTTAATTCTTGATTACGTAGAACATAGCAAGAGGTCGGTTTTAGGGGTATTCATCTAACCCGTGTAAAGCATTCTTTGATTATAGGCACTGTTTGTTCTTGTGTCTCAATGTCAATGATAGCAACGGCATTTCTTTTGTAATTCTAACCTATAGCAGTAGTTTTTATTATAACTTGTAAAAAAGAGGTTATTTTGCAAGGTTTAATGGTTACATGTTCACCGAAGGTATATGTTAACGTTGAATTTTGCTTATGAAAAGAAAAAAAAAGGCTTATTAGCTGATTGACAAACTTTCTGTGCATTTTATTATATACGATGTTTCGAATATCATTCATCATTGCAATTCCACGTTTTTTTTATATAAAAATGTAATCAAACTTAATAAAAATGAAAATCATTTGAGGTGGTTCGATATCTCTTATTGTTCTTCAAGTGCTGCTGTTGCCTCATACCCAAACGTCCCTCGGCGAAAAAAATGGGCGCGCAAGGCAGGAAGGGAAGGCCTCGCTCTCGTCATCGGTCGCTTGCACTTAGCGCTCGTTGTCCGCGGCAAAAGTGTGAAGTGCCTGAGAAGGCATTGACTATCACCGGTGTGTCTGATCTCGTACGCAGAGTTAAACAGCGATTTTCAGCCGGGGTGAAAGTGTTCCCAAGCGAACAACCACGGTTAATAAGATTTCGTTCCCTAAAGTTTGTGCCACTATTTCCACTGCTTTTAAAAATTCCCAAAAGGTAAAGTGAGCGAGTTTTCATAAATATCTATTTAAAAACCCCAATCCACATGGAAAACAGGGGAACGATCGCCATTCCAAGACTTTCTTCGTTGGGTACTTTTATAAATTATTTTCAGTTTGATATCGGGGACATACGTGACATACAGCGACCTTCTTTCCTTGCCTTCCGCAGCCGCACAAGACCTCAATAATTCCCAATTAAATTTTTAAATCTGTATCACCTTAAAAACTCCTATCAAATTAGCTAAATTTGGTGTAAATTGGGGGAACAAAATTGAAGGCGAAGAAATTTGAAGGTTTTTTTTTGCTGGAAAATTCATCATCCCCCAAAATTATGTCCAAAATGCAAGGATTAATACGAAAGTTTACGCGGTCAAAAAATAATATCAAACGCCATTCAGATAAAGCTAGAGCTATTGAAAGTCGTGAGAATAGGACATCTTAGCTTTACGAGTTCATTCGCGAAGTTTGACCTATCTCGTACGTCATACAATGATCAAAATAACTTTTAAACACCAAAAATAACTTTCAAAACACAAAATTTGACAGGCGATGACAGGGCTAATAGATGCGTCCCAGCCGGGCTCCGAAGTCATGACCATGACCGTGCCTGAGTCTGGGACGAGTAAATGTAAATTGTTCTGGACTTTCGACTTCCGCTTTCCGCGAAGCTTTGGACGGAAGTTATAACAAGGAAAATGGAAAGAAAAACTTGGTTTGATACACTTTGTTTGCTGTTGTGTGTCATTATTCAAGGTGAGGTTTTTAGAAGACCGGGTAGAACACGATTTCGACATTTTAATCTTTCCAGGCGTCTGGGTAGAGAAAATAAATATTGCCCCGGGCTTCGGTTTCGACTTACGGATTCGAAGCTTTAGAAGGAACCGAAGGAAGTTTATAACAAAGGAAATGGCAAGAAAAAAAATAGTTTTATGCACTTTGCTTTTTGTTGTGTGTCATTATTCAAGGTAGCGTTTTAAGAAGACGATTTTAGACATTTGAATCAGTGGAGTAAGTATGTCTCAACTAATGTCGGGAACTGTTTGCCCGGTTTCCTGTTAAACACTCGATCGTTACATTTCTTCGTTGCTCGATTATCAAAGTAGAAAATTCAATTGAAGTGTAGGTGGTTCATTCAGCATTATCCGGATGATATTCCTGTTCAAGTCTCAAAGCGGAAATTAGATAGATTTCGTTGCCATTTAGATATGTGCGACTAGCTTTTGTTGTGGTTTATAACAGAGGTCGAGCAGTTCTAGTATCAAATCAGAGCTCATGTATCCACTGTACGAAATGTAACACAGCTTCTACGCAGCTAAACTACAAAACAGTTCGTGATTTTGCGTGAGTTCGCTGGGCGAAAGCTAGCTTAAATTCTGCTTTGCGGTGTGATCACATCTATACAGAATTCAACTGAAGTTAAACGGAAACACGTCCGGAAGTCCTTAGCAGAGGACTTCAAAATGTGAAAGAGAAAGTAGGGAAGTTCGATTATTGCATGAATATGTCACGAGATTTGCTGTTTCCGTAATTTTTGGATGAGAACCATTCCACGAGGAGGGAGACGATGAGAATCTCAGTATTGAGACTCAATGCCTCCTTCACAAAATAAACTACGGTATATACAAAATATTAAATATGCAAGAGTTCATAAAATGGAAAAGTCACTATAGGATTACTTGAGTATTGCGTACGTGACGCTCAGTTCGGTTTGTTAGTCACACAAACTTTTTGAATCCTTCCAATAAAAATACGGAGTTTTTTAACAACTGGGTGAAGATATACTCAAACGGTAGCGCTTGTAATATCAAGATGTAAGGCTTAACGGATCAAAGTAAAGGAATTTGATAGAAAGATGAGCAGTATGTGATGGTTTAAACTTGATTTACAGCATCTAAAGGGCATGATCTTCCGGTTTAATTGCGTGGGCTAAATTGTAGTGTTTTCTAACTCTTCTCCCTCCCCAGCCACTACCCCTACTCATTTCTTTTCTCACCTTCTGCAATCTTTCCTAATCACGCCACCAAACCATCCAACTGTTAAAAGTTTCGATTGCTCCAAACTAAATTAAAACCCACACATGTACGCACTATGGAACTATGATTGAAACTATAACATTTCTTTTTTCACCTTTAATTGGCATGCTTTTGTTCTTTGTTTCCAGGTCACATGACATCTAACAATAAAACTGTAAAAAGTGTTAATTATACTGCAGTCATAAGAACAATGAGTTTGAAATCAGCGTAGGCACTTTTTGGACACTTCATTTATCATCATCAGTTTGAAGGAGTAAATAAATAATAATTGCACATATACTTGGTCAAGGAAACAAGAGAATTATCGAAGTGTAATTACACGTATGTGATTCAACTCAAATTGATAGTGCACATATTATATGGATAATTTAACCACATTTCTGCTCATTCTTACAGCACGTGTCTCTAAAGGAAAGGACTTGTACATTTCCCGTGCATCAGGTAACGACAGTTGGTCATGTGATCAAATAAAGCCATGCAAAACCATTTGGCGAGCAGTCACGTTGGCGTCACGCGGGAGTCGCATTCACTTGGATGGCACTAACACTGAAGAAGATCCCTACACCTGTCAATCAGGGACTCCACCACATCCGGGGATTTACATCAAAAAGAGCCTTTCTCTGATAGGCTTTGGTCCCATGCCTCCTCACATACGATGCTCCGAGGGAACAAAGTTGACGTTTGATGGTTCTAATAATGCGGAGCAGATGGTTATCACCTTATCAGGACTGTTCCTGAATGAAAGCTCAGTGTATTTCCAGGATTCGTCTGTTAACATCAACAGCTGCACATTCGAAGGTTGCAAACGTGGTGTAAAGTTCTTAATAAGTACCAAGATTGTTTCAACCATTCAAATTACAAATTGTACCTTTCGTGAAAACAAAAAGAGTATCTCAGTTATTTTTAACAGTACAAAGAACTTATCACATCAGATTATCCGAGTGTTTTTTATATTGAAGAATTCCTCTTTTTACGGTAATGCCATGTCAGACAAGGGAAGCTGTCTGTCTTTCACTGAGTCGCCTAACAATAACCAGCCTGTGAGCTGTAACATCAGCCTGGACAATGTAACGTTTTTTCACAACAAGTTCAGTTCAAAGGGTCTTGTTTTCTTAGATCTGGAAAATGGCGAGCAGAACATCGATCTTCAGAACGTGACGTTTACGAATAACAACCCGTTATCAGGCCAAGACGTCTTGGCGGGGGACAGTCTTAGTGAATGCATCGTTCGCAGCAACCTTGTAAACATTGGTCAACATTATTATCAATGCAAGCAACTTTACAAGTCAAAATGCACGCTTATTCAATGTAACTGCATTAACCACTTTATTGCAGATTTATAACTCAAGTTTTCGTGGCCACAACGTCGAAGGAAATGGTGGAGTCATATCGATAAGGGGAACTGAACTTTGCAAGTTGAATGTGTCTTATTCATCGTTTGTTAACACAACTGCTGATCAAGGTGGAGCGTTTAATGTTGAATGCGCCAAAGTCAGGTTCAGTTTACATGAGAATATTTTCACAGAGAACATGGCTTTGAGTGGAAGTGGGGGAGCGTTGTCTATCATGCGTTAGGTTCTGACTTAAACAGTTACAAATACGCAACAAATGGCAGACCAGCATTCGGTCAGTGGAGTAATGAAAGTGAACAGCACCTTCAAATCGACGTCACAAACTGTAGTTTTGTTAACGCTTACAGTTTCTCTCGGGGTGGTGCTGTATATATTAACGCTAGTAAGAATGATTTACTCTTGACTGTGGAAAGTTCTCGTTTTATAGGGTGTAAATCAGATGGTTCCGGTGGATCATTAAGCGTCCGGTATAAAGGCGAAATCCAGATTAACATCAACAATAGCCATTTTATTACCAATTATGCCGCTGAAGGTGGCGGGGGTCTGTATGTTGACGGTTTCGTCATAAACGATGAACGTTGGACAGTCAACGCCAGCCAAATCAAAATAGAAAATTCAAAATTCGTAAACAACAGTGCAAGTGGTGGTGGTGCATTGTCTGTAGCTGCAAACAAAATTAATAATACCGTTATCCTTCATAAAGTGATCATGGAGTCGAATAAAGCGTGGAGTGTTGGAGGAGTTGCTTTTATCGCATTTTTTGGTTTAAAAATACGCCAGTCTCGATTTTCAAGGAACTCAGCTAGTGCAGCTGGTGGAGTACTACACAGCGTACATGTGAACAGAGTTAAAGTGCAAGATTCTTATTTCGAAGACAATTTCGTTGGGAACGACAAGTCGGGATATCAAAATGCGCCTGGAGGAGCATTTTTTTAACCGATAACTATGGATCAATTTCTATAACTATTTCTATAATCAATACGACATTTCGAAATTGTTCAGCACTGCTGGAGGGAGGCGCTATATACCTAATCCATGAGGGAAAAAGGTCAAAGGTCTTTGTTCGTGGAGAATCATTCGCTTCAAAACCGAGGTGGCGCCATTTTCCTTAGGCTCCAGCCGGCTAGTGAAAAAGGTCCAGGATGTAATGCAGGCACTCAGAACGACGACGAGGAAAACAACTCTTTATTGAACTGCAAAAATCTCCTCCGGTTTGAAGATGTAACGTTTGAGAGGAATACAGGGGATGTCGGTGGTGCTATATCTTTTACTACTGGACAGGCGACATTTAGAAATTGTTACTTTGTTGACAATTTTGCATCATCTCAAGGTGGTCACATAAACACAGCATATGGGACAGCAAGTCTTACAATTCAAGGCTGTCTTTTTGTCCAAACCACGAAGGAGTTACATTTGGGGAGAATTAACTACTCTAAGGCCTCGTTTATTCATGCAGAAAGTTCAGGAACACTGAACATATCCAACACGACGATGGACGTCAGGGCCTATGGTACTGCAAATCCTATGATGCTAATAACCAACGGTAGACTAATAGATGTTGGGAATGATGACAATTTGACAAAGTTTTATTGTCCTTTTGGGAGTCAAATGGGAATTCTAAATTTTACTACTGGTAATCAATATGTTCCAGAAACAATAGTCACCACACTCGAGTTTAGCTGTTCAGCATGCACAGGAAATACCTACAGCCTGCAGCGTGGTCGTGCACTTGGATCCCAGTTAGTGCACGGATTTCAATGTCTTCCATGCCCGTTCGGAGCAAACTGTACTCAAAACATTTTAGCCAAACGTAATTTTTGGGGATTTCCAGAGCAGAACAACCCACCAACGCTACGGTTTACCATGTGTCCAGAGGGTTATTGTAGTCCTCCTCGGGAAACGGACATTCCAGAATACAATGGGTGTCAAGGCAATTCAACCGTTCTGGTGAATTGTGTGGACACTGTAATGTTGACTTCACAGAGACACGTTTCACTACACACTGCAGACCATCCCATCAGTGTAAGGATTACTGGTGTTTGCCTGTTGGTTTAATTTATGTATCGCTCATGGCACTGTACTTCACATTTCAGCCTCCTATTGTGTCACGGATAAAGCGTCAAATTCTGTGGTTTAAAGAAAACGAACAAGCGGACCAAGAAAATACCTTTGACAAAGGTTACCTCAAGATTCTCTTCTACTTTTATCAGGCAGCAAATCTTCTATTCGTTTCCAGGTCGTCACAGTATCTCCTTAAAGCTAGTCTTATCGACCCCCTTGTTGGGTTTTTCAACTTCAAATTACTTTCGAGTCGATTGATTTGTCCCTTTCCCAGCCTTACGGTAGTAACTAAGCAGCTATTTTCTGCATCTCACGTGTTTGGTACAATGCTCATGATTTACTTCTTTTATATTCTGCACTGGAAAATTCAAAAGTTCCGAGGTCAAAAAGTCCCATCTGTTGGTCCCTATGTTGGTGGTGTCTTGCAAACCTTGTTGCCAGGATACACAACTCTAGCCTCCGTTAGCTTTAACCTGCTACGCTGTGTCCCCATTGGCTTAGAGAGGCGCTTGTTTTATGATGGTAATGTTGTTTGCTTTCAGTGGTGGCAATACATTTTGATTGCATTTGTTTGTTTGTTTGTAATACCCTTTGTGTTTGTTTTGCTTTGGGGTTCTTACAAGTTGTATGGTGGAACTCTTTCTGTGGGAAAGTTTCTGTTGGCCTGTTTCTTTCCATTGCCATCATTAATCTACTGGTTATTTGTCTATTTCTCCCGTGCACTAGGTTATCCAGTGAATGGCCATTCAACTCCATGTCAGGTCACAAGGAATTCTGCTGAAAGGGTTCTTTATGACTCTTTCAAAAGGCCTGAAGATGGTGGTAAACTGTCTTTGAGTTGGGAAAGTATTATGATCGCCCGTCGACTTGTTCTCATTATGATAAAGACTTTCGTTAGTGACCCGTTGCCTCGTCTTCTCATTATGGGTCTGTTTTGTGTTGTATTTCTGCTTCACCACGTTGTGGCTCAGCCATTTCGTGATAGTATTGCTAACAGTAGAAACCATTTCTTTGCTGTGTATTGCTGTATTAGCTGCTGGGAACGTATTTTTCGCTTCTTTTCTATCATTGGCAGTTCCACTCAACGATCATTTTAGTTCTTGGTGGAATGCCTTCCAAGGAGTGGAAATTGCTATTCTTTGTTTTGTGCCTGCTGTTTTTGGGCTCCTTGTAGTCACTGTTGTTTTATCCCAGTTGTGTCGTCTAGCTATTGTGATTTGTCGTGTCGTGTGTAACTTTTGCTGGATTTGCTTCCGATTGTGTTACAGTAACCAGGACGACGAGGCGAGCCCGTTATTGGCTCCAGCGGATTAAATCGTTCATCATTTATTGACATGTCCAGTAATCAAACCCTGGGCAACTAATTTCCCGTATAGTACGTTAATATTGCTAAGTTCACGATTACGTATAGCATGGTAAGAGGTCGGTTTGAGGGGTAGTCATCTAACTTGAGTAAATGTTCCTTTGATTATAGGGACTGTTTGTTAATATCAATGGTCTGAACAGCATTTCTTTTGTAATTCCAACCTACAGCAGTAATTTTAAAAAAAGAAAATCGTTCGCGGGATTTAATTGTCTAATGTGTATAATTAAAAAAAAAATATATTATTTACCGAAGGTATATGTTAAGGTTTAACTTTGCTAATGAAAAGAGAAAAACTAATAGTTTATTAGCTGATTGACAAACTTTCTGTGCATTTTATTATTGTAAACGATTTTTGGAACGTTTTTTTTTATATAAAAATGTAATCAAACTAAATAAAAATGAAAATCATTTGAGGTGGTTCGCTTTTGTCTCAGTGTTCTTCGCTCGTACTTAGCGCTCGTTGTCCGTGGCAAAATTGCAAAGTGCCTAACCTGGCAGTGGCAGTCACTGGTGTGTCTGATATCGTATGCAGAGTTAAACAGCAATTTTCTGGAGGGGGGTGGGACGGTGAAAGGGTTTCCAAGCGAACAACCACGGGTAATACGATTTTTCCCTTAAAGTTTGTGCCAGAAAATATTCAGCTAAAAATCCAAAAAGGTAAAGTAAGGGAGTTTACATAAATATATATTTAGCTACCTGTGACATATGTTATCTTGGATAACCTTAGCTACATTAGGCAGTTAAATAGATTGAGAACTGCGACCTTCTTTTCTTCTTCGTTTAGGAGGCATGCTTATAAAAAATTGAAATTATACTAAATTTAAATGATATTACTTTCTATTAGAAAATAGGCCGTGAAGACCAAAGCTTAGTGGGCGTACTACCCCTTATTGCAAGCAGACAATTACTGCCGGTTTTAGTGGCGATTAAAATTAGAGATGCAAGAGACAAATGGCTAATGAACAAAACAAAATCCGAGACATTCAATAAAGGCTTATATGAAAGCCAAAGAACGTCAAGTACAAATATACAGTAGCAGGCATAAAACAAACATCCGAGACATTTTAAAAAATGGGGGGCATTTGCCGCCCTGTAATGGCCTGAGTGTGTTGGGCACACTAATGTAGTAACACACTAGCCGCCAGGTGATAACACACTAATTACGCCATAAATGTCAAGTGCAAGTCATGTAAAAATTGAAGCCTGCGTGTGTGAAAACAATCCGAGACATTCCGGACGTTTGCCAGGTGATAACACACTAATTACGCCATTAATGTCAAGTGCAAGTTGTACATACGATAAACCATAAAAAAGACCTCTCCGTATTGAAATTATGCAATACAACGCCTTAAAATGTTCATTGCAGCTACGTGGCGTTTGATAAATGGAAATTAGTCGGCGGACACACCCACTAAGCGTACGGCCTTCAAAATAGCCCCTTTTATGCTCCGCATAAATTTATAGTTACCTAACTTGTTAAGATGGACCCCATCGGGTAAATAGGCATACTGTATTTCGCAGACTGGACTGGACTGGACTAGTAAAACGCGGACTAGTAAAACGCGGACTAGTAAAACGCGGACTAGTAAAACGCGGACTTGTAAAACGCGGACTAGTAAAAAACGCGGACTTGTAAAACGAGGACTAGTAAAACGCGGACTAGTAAAACGCGGACTAGTAAAACGCAGACTAGTAAAACGCGGACTTGTTAAGCACGGACTTGTACTTGTAAAACAAGCATTTGTAAATCGGAAAAAACTAAACGGTAACAGACTTAAAAAAGAATAAAACAATTTTATACGAAGGCGACAGTGAAATATATGATTAGCCACGTTAAAAATAAAATTTATTTATCACTAATTCATAATCGTTATTTTGTTTCATCGAATCTTTTCGGATCGCGCCTGCTTTCTGTCACGCAACAAGTCCAATGGGTAGCTTGTTCCCTTAAATTCGTTTATAAACATTCTATGGTAAATAAAGGTGACGGGCTTACACAGCTAAAAAGGCGCTTAAAAAGGCGCTTAAAACGGCCCGCGCAGGCGAAGTAATACAACACATGAGTCGATAAACGTTTCATTAAACTTTATTGAGATATTTAGAGCGTAATATAGTTTAGATATTTAATTTCCAGAGCTTTATTTCAATAACCCTTATAGATTTCAAAATTTCTTTTGTTCGTCTCATGTCAACAACAATAATTAACCACGAACACATAGGGTGGTCTGCCTGTTTTGAAAGATGTATTGTCTTGTCACGGATTATCTTGGTCTGGCAACGCCAGAGACTGTTTCAGCTATACTATAAAAAGCTGAAAGTTGGTTTCAGAGAGACATTCTGTGTCGTACAGGTTATGCTTCTTGCATTATTTTGATCGAGCGCTCTGTCTTTTAAGCTCGATGTTTTGGATTTTTTACCTCCCTTGTTCGTTGCGTTACTTTGGCACCACATGATTCAAATATAGATTTGAAATCTTTACGCGCGAGTCCTGCTGACTGTTTTGCGTTTAGTATATGCCATTATATGGTTTTGATCCTCCGTGTGGATCTCATCAGTTGCCGGTATTCGGTTTTCTTTAGTTACTAACGTAACTTGTTCATGAGCGAGAATGTTAGATATTCTGCGGCATGGCACAAACTGTCGGTGGTGTTAACCCTTCAGGGGCGGATCGAAAATGTTTGGTTTCTATTTGCTATTAAACACAGTTAGCCAATGGCGTTGTGTTCTTTTGGATGCTCTTGTGTTTGAAGCTCGAGTGTGTTTCTTCGACGGCATATTTCTAGCTTTTTTGAGCACTCTATGGTCTGTTTTAGCGTGGAGATGTTTTTGCAGTATAGCACATGTTCGTTCTGCAAACCCCTACTAAAACAACGGGATTGATGCTACGAGTTGTGTGCATATGTTTCTTTCTTTCCACTACTTGATGTCTGTTGAGTGCAGTCGTTTGTATTGCTCGCACGAGGTAGAACGGGGCCCGTCCAGAAATCAACAGTCAATGGTAAATAAAGGCGACGGGCCTACACGACTCCTACGTTCGTGACATTAGAATATTTGCCGTTAAAAATGTTTAAATTCGGTCTTTCGACCTTATTTGCTTCTGACTTCTTTCTGAGGGTACCGTTTTAATTTGGGGGCATTATGTGGTAAATAAAGGTGACGGGCCTACACGACTCCTACGTTCGTGACATTAGAACATTTGCCGTTATATGTTCAAATTCGGTCTTTCGACCTTATTTGCTTCTCACTTCTTTTTGAGGGTACTGTGTTTTGAAGCATTGTGTATTGAAGAGAGCCGTAAGATGATTGTGGCCAAGGAAGTGTCTAGAGGCGTTTTACAAGTCCGCGTTTTACAAGTCCGCGTTTTACTAGTCCGCGTTTTACTAGTCCGCGTTTTACTAGTCCGCGTTTTACAAGTCCGCGTTTTACTAGTCCGCGTCTTACAAGTCCGCGTTTTACTAGTCCGCGTTTTACAAGTCCGCGTTTTACTAGTCCAGTCCAGTCCAGTCCAGTCCACGAAATACAGTATGCCGGGTAAATAAAGGTTACGTTTACAGTTCCAGGAACCCCTCTGCTTCGATTCCAGTAATAGCAATAAGCCAAGTCCTCAAGTACGACCTTGAGGTACTGGTGGAGCTTGCCCACCTTACGATTAAATTCGACTGCGTCTGGCGTACGCCGACGAAGTACCTGCCCAACCACCACAAATTCCACCGAATAAACGTCATGCAACTCGCGAACTAACTCTTCTAGTTGCGAACCCACAGTCTGTGGTGGGAGCTTCACAAGATCATTAGATCCAAGTTCTAAAATAACAATATTGGGGGCAGTTTTGCGCACAAATTTTAGTTCAGACTTTCGAAATTTCGCGATTGTGCAGCCCCCAACCCCATGTAAAGAAACATCAGCCGTATCGTTAAGGCTAGATAAAACATGAAAATGCCTCTTTTTCTGCACAAACGCCTCTAGGCGGTGAACGAAAGAGTGCCCAGTTATTAAAACTTGCTGTTTAGCCATAACGTAGTAAAAGAATAGGCTCTAACCAAATGCAACAAGGGCTCTAAAATGGAAAAATAACGATTATAAAGGGGGGGGGGGGGGGGGGGGGCACTTGCCTGATTTCAACGAAACTGAAAGTAAAATGCGCTGAAAGCTAAGCAGCTATCACCGTCGACGTTGGCAGAAAAAGGGGCGAGTGAGAGCGAGCTTCTGAATTTATAGTTCGCTCAGCGTGCGGTATCTAGCACGCAAACATTAAGATTTCGTTATCAGCCTCTGCAGCTTGGACCGCAAGATAAGATACGGCCCCGCCCCAGCATAAAACCCATTATCGCGCGAAGTCAATAATGGGCCATATTTAAAAAAGCCCTCATCGACATGGGAAACAGGAGAACGATCGCCATTCCAAGACTTTCTTCGTTGGGTAATCTTGTATTTTTTTTTCATTGTTATATCGGTGACACATGTGACATATGTTATCTTGGATAACCTTAGCTACATTAGGCAGTTGAATAGATTGAGAACTGCGACCTTCTTTTCTTGCCTTCCGCTGCCGCCCAAGACCTCAGTAATTCCCAAGTTATTTAATAAATCTGTATACATCTATCAAAGTTAGCTGAAATTGGTGAAATGATCTAATAAACGCCCGGGGCGTCTATTAAATTTTTGCAACCTCGTCCCCAGGGCGCTTTGTCCTACAGGGGGCGTTAAATAGATATGAGGCGTTTGTTAGAGAGAGGCGTTTATTTCACATAAACAAAAACAACGTCTACAAAACAAATAAGATGCGAAGTTTGCGGGCGCAGAGTAAGACAGAAAACAGAGTTTGTGAGTAGGAGTCTAATCTATTCTGCGCTAATGCAAAGCTATCGATGTTTTCATCGACATCCGGGTCAACCATGTTGGCATCGTTGCCCTCTTTGATGTTCGAATCAAGCAAGAAATTAAATAAATTACGTGATTTTACTCAGTGGGGCGTTACCTTGGTTTTTGAGGCGATCCATGGAGGGGGGCGTCTATTAGACACGGGGCATTTATTAGAGAGGGACGTCTAATACAAACTTTACACCTCAGGGGAAGCGTTTATTAGATACGAGGCGTTTATTTGAGAGTGGGCGTTTATTAGTTCATATACGTATGGTCAATAAATTTTCAAAGCGAAGAAGGTTATTTTTTGCTTGAATACTACATCCCCCCCCCCCCCAAATAATGTCCAAAATGCAAGGATTAATACGTATCAAACGAGATGAAAAAATGATATTAATTTCTTAAACTGAAGCTTTCAACAGCCATTCAGATAAGGCTACAAGGATCTACAGTCGTGAGATTAGGGCATCTTGAGCTTTACCGGTTCATTTTCGCGAAATATGACCTATCTCTAGCGTCTTAAAATGATTAAAATAACTTAAACTTTCAAAACACTTAATTTGACATCATTTTTAGTAAGACTAAAACTGCAAGGGACCGCAAACGATAATGCTGCAATTCGTAGGGTCTATTGAGAGATCTGATCGGCAATAAAATAAAATAACAAACAACTGCAAGCAAGGCTGATCATACTACGACTACTACTACGACTTTGCGAGACAACACCACGACTAGAACCGATACAGCAGGATTGCAACCGCAGACAGCTGTTTCGTCCTTATTGGGACTCTTCAGTGCGGTGTAGCGAATCTAAATGACGCCAGCTCGGAGAGCCAACGCAAACAAATTGCCCAATAACTCGTACACTGTATCAAGTTCTGTACTTGTTTCGGGGGACAAGAAATTCAAAGTGTCGCGATGAAGTCACGCAAAGCAAAATAACTTAAATGTGGGATTTAGGTATTGGTACGCCCCAGTACTCCGACGGTCATGTCCATTATGACCGTGCCTAGTCTGGGACGAGTAAATATAAATCAAGCTTTGGACTTTCGACTTTCCGGTGTCCGCGAAGCTTTGGACGAAAGTTATAACAAGGAAAATGACAAGAAAAACTTGGTTTGATACACTTTGCTTGCTGTTGTGTGTCATTATTCAAGGTGAGGTTTTTAGAAGGCCGGGTAGAACACGATTTCGACATTTTAATCATTCCGGGCGTCTTGGTCGAGTAAATAAATATTGCCCCGGGCTTCGGTTTCGACTAACGGTTTCGAAGCTTTAGAAGGAACCGAAGGAAGTTTATAACAAGGAAAATGGCAAGAAAAAAATAGTTTCATGCACTTTGCTCTTTGTTGTGTGTCATTATTCAAGGTAGGGTTTTAAGAAGACGATTTTAGACATTTGAAACAGTTGAGTAAGTATGTCTTAACTAATGTCGGGAACTGTATGCCCGGTTTCCTGTTGAACACTCGATCGTCACATTTCTTCGTTGCTCGCTAAGTAAAGTAGAAAATTCAATTGAAATGAAGGCTGTTCATCCAGCATCATCCGGATGATATTTCTGTTCAAGTCTCAAATCGGAAATTAGATAGATTTCGTGGCCATTTAGATATGTGCGACTAGCTTTTGTTGTGGTTTATAACAGAGATCGAGCAGTTCTAGTATCAAATCAGAGCTCATGTATCCACTGTACGAAATGTAACACAGCTTCTTCGCGGCTAAACCGCAAAACCGTTCGTGATTTTGCGTGAATTCGCTGGGCATAACCTAGCTTAAATTCTGCTATGCGGTGTGATCACATCTATACCGAGAATTCAGATGAAATTAAACGGAAACACGACCGGAAGTCCTTGACAGAGGACTTAAGTAAGGAAGTTCGGTTTTTACATGAATATGTCATGAGATTTGAGATTTTTTGGATGAGAATCCTTCCACGAGGAGGGAATCTTAAGGAATCTTTTGAGAGTAAATTCCACCTGCGCAAAATACGCCACGGTATATACAAAATACATACTAGTTATGCAACGCTTTCGAGTGGTATACTATGGAATATCCCACGAAAAAATACAAGTGACAAGTGGGATAGTATACCACAAGAAAGTGTTGTGTAACTATTTTATACCATGCCATAGAAAATACGCTGACAAAATTTCGTCGAGAATACAATCGCAGCGCACGATGGGAAGGTTGGGTTGAATACCGTCGAATATACAACGGCTTTCCTGTATTCTGATTGGCTGTATTTTCTATGGCATGGTATAAATAATAATATAAAGTTGATAAAATGAAGAAGTCAAAAGAGGATTACTATTACGTGACGCTCAGTTCGGTTTGTTAGTCACGCAAACTTTTTGAATCCTTCCATTTCTGGAGTTTTTTCAACAACTGGGAGAAGATATTCACAAATGGTAGCGCTTGTAATATCAAGATTTGAGGCTTAACGGAAAAAAAAAGTAAAGGAATTTGATAGAAAGATGAGCATGAGCAGTATGTGATGGTTTAAACTTGTTTTGCAGCATTTAAAGGGCACGATCTTTCGGTTTAATTGCGTGGGCACAATTATAGTGTTTATCTAACTCTTTTCCCTCCCCCGCCATAACCCCCACTCATTTCTTCTTCTCACCTTCCACACAATCGTTCCTAATCACACCAACAAACCATCCAACTGTTAAACGTTTCGATTGCACTTGATAAATGCTCCAAACTAAATTAAAACCCACACACATGGACCTATGTTTGGAACTATAACATTTCTTTTTTCACTTTTAATTGCTTTTGGTTATGGCTACTTCGAGGTCACATGACATCTAGCAATGAAACTGTAAAAAGTGTTAATAATACTGCAGTCTTAAGAACGATAAGTTTGAAATCAGCGTAGGCACTTTTTGGATACCTCATTTATCATCATCAGTTTGAAGGAGTAAATAAATAATAATAGCACATATATTTGGTCAAGGAAAGAAGAGAATTATCTAACTGTTATTACACATATGTGATTCAACTGGATAGTGCTCAAACAATTAAGATGATATTCACCATTCTCATTATTACAGCACGTGTCTCTAAAGGAAAAGACTTGTACATTTCCCGTGCGTCAGGTAACGACAATTGGTCATGTGATCAAATAAAGCCATGCAAAACCATTTGGCGAGCAGTCACGTTGGCGTCACGCGGGGATCACATTCACTTGGATGGCAATAACACTGAAGAAGATCCCTACACCTGTCAATCAAGGACTTCACTACATCCGGGGATTAACATCAACAAGAGCCTTTCTCTGATAGGATTTGGTCCCATACCTCCTCACATACAATGCTCCGAGGGAACAAATTTGACGTTTGATGGTACTGATAATACGGAGCAAATGGAGATTAACTTATCAGGACTGTTCTTGAACGACAGCTTTGTGTATTTTCAAGATTCGTATGTTAACATCAACAGCTGCACATTCGAAGGTAGCAAACGTGGTGTACAGTTCTTATTAACTACCAGGATGGTTTCCACCATTCAAATTACAAATTCAACCTTTCGTGAAAACAGCGAGTGTATCTCAGTAGTTGCCAACAGTTCAACAAGCCAATCACAGATTATCCAAGTAATTTTTAAGCTCATCAATTCCTCTTTTTACGGTAATTCCATGTCAGAAAACGGAAGCTTTATCTCGTTTACTGAATCGCCTGAAAAAAACCAGTCTGTAAGCTGTAACATCACCCTGGACAATGTAACGTTCTCTCACAACAAGTTCAGTTCAAAGGGTCTTGTTTTCTTAGATCTGAAAAATGGAAACCAGAACATCGACCTTCAAAACGTGACTTTTACTAATAACAATCCATTGTCAGGCCGAGACGTTTTGGCGGGGGACAGTTACAGTGAATGCATCGTTCGCAGCAACCTTGTAAACATTATTATCAATGCAAGCAACTTTACAAGTCAAAATGCACGCTTATTCAATGCAAACACATCAAAAGTCTCGTTGCAGATTTATAAATCTAACTTTCGTGGTCACAAAGTCGAAGGACATGGTGGAGTCATATCCATGGGGGGAACTGATCTTTGCAAGTTAAATGTTTCTAACTCATCGTTTTTTAACACGACTGCTGCTCTAGGTGGGGCGATCAACATGGAATGCACCAAATTAGTCAGGGTCAGCTTTCAAGAGAACATTTTTACAGGCAACACGGCTAGAAATAGTGGAGGAGCGGTGTTTATTGGTGTGTTCGCTCCTGGCTCTACCAATCCTGAAAACACAATAAATGAGAAAGTTGAATCAAATAACAACCGCCAAAGTGGGAAACTTCTTCACAGCTACACCAGCAAAGGCGGCTCTATTGACATTTATGGTGCCTCAAGGCGTACTGGGAATGTTGCTGCTCTAAAGGCATCAGCGCATGCACCTCATTCTACTTTAACCGACCGTGCTTCATTTGAACAAGGAGAAGAGTATCAAAGTAGGGATTCTTTCTCCGATACAGAAGATAGAAACATTTCAGACATTGATTTGCTCCTAGTTATTAATAATGTAAGTTTCGTAGGCTGTTCAGGAACAACTGGTGGATCATTAAGCATCGTTTCTGGATGCAAAATGCGCGTTAGTATTAACAACAGTCTTTTTATTTCCAACTTTGCGTCCAGCTTTAGTGGCGCTCTATATTTTCAGGGTCAGTTTCCATACGGAGAAGTGAACTGCAGAATAAAGGCCAGCCAAATAACCATAGAAAGATCAACATTCTTTAACAACAGTGCATTCATAAGTGGTGCCATCTATTTACAGGTAAATAATAAAAGTACTCTTATCTTTGAGCAGGTGCTCATGGACTCGAATAACGCAAGGGCGTTTGGAGGTGCTGCCACAATCTACCCAATATCGACCGTCAGAATACGCAACTCTCGATTTCTAACAAACAATGCTGAAGATGTCGGAGGTGTGTTTAATATGATTGAGATCAACATCCTTGAAGTTGTGGATTCTCTTTTCGATAGCAATTATGTTACGGATCAGTGGGGAGGAGCATTTTTAATTCAAGCAAGCCTAACTTTCAAGTCAATTTTAATAATTAACACAACATTCACTAATTGTTCTGCTGCATCAGGAGGAGGGGCTCTGTTTCTGGAACAAGAAGGCAATTTAAGCCTTGTAATTAAACAGTCTCGATTTGTAAAGAATCGTTCGTTTAAATATCCTGGAGTTGGAGGGGCACTGTATATTTCGCTGGCACGAGATGAAAACAATGATCCAGGATGTAACAGGGAAACTTCTACTTCAGGCAGTGAAAGTAATGAAGCCAAGAAATACCCTTCTTGGAATTACAAAAGTTATGTGGTCATCGAGGATACCACGTTTGGGGAAAATGCTGCGCGTCTTGGAGGTGCCGTGTATTTAAATAATGGAAAAACAATATTTCACAATTGTTACTTTGCTGACAATTTTGCAGCACTTCAAGGTGGTCACATATATACACTGGCTGGATCAGCAAGTGTTATAGTTCAAGACAGTCTTTTCCTCCAAACCAGGAAGGATTTACACTTTAATAAAGTGATCTACTATAAGGCTTCGTTTATTCATGCAGAAAGTTCAGGAACACTCAACATATCGAATACAACAATGGACGCAAGGCCCTATGGTGGTGCAAATCCCCTGATGGTAGTAGCTAATGGTGGACTGGTAGATGTTGGAAGCGACAACCTGACACAGTTTTACTGTCCTGTCGGAAGTGACATGAAAATTGTTCATTTTACTGAGCAAGTCATGACCCAGGTGAACAACACATCGTGCAAAATGGAAGTCACTGCTCTTGAGTTCAGTTGTTCGACATGCAAAGGAAATTACTACAGCCTGCAGCGCGGCCATTCACTTGGTTCCCAGTTAGTGCCAGGATTTCAGTGTCTTCCATGCCCGTTCGGAGCAAACTGTACTCAAAATATAGTCGCCAAACTGAACTTTTGGGGTTTTAAGGAGCAGATCACAGAGATCAATGCACAAACGTTACGGTTTACCATATGTCCAGTGGGTTATTGTAGTTCTCCTCAGGAAACGGCCTTTCCAGAATACAATGGTTGTCAAGGCAACCGTTCTGGCGAATTATGTGGACACTGTATTGAGGGTTACACAGAGACACTTAACTCTACACACTGCAAACCTTCACATCAGTGTAATGATTACTGGTTCTGGCCGGTGGCTTTAGCTTATGTATCGCTCATGGCACTGTACGTCACATTTAAGCCTCCTATTATGCCATTAATCACGCGTCAAATTCTGTGGTTCAAAGAACACAAACCAGAGAATAATGACAATAACTTTGACAAAGGTTACCTTAAGATTCTCTTCTACTTTTATCAGGCAGCAAATCTTCTAGTTGTTTCCAGCTCTTCACAGTATCTCATTAAAGCTAATCTTATTGAACCAATTGTTGGGTTATTCAACTTCAAATTACTTCCTAGTCGATTGATTTGCCCCTTTCCTGGCCTTACTGTGGTAACTAAGCAGCTATTTTCTGCATCTCACGTTTTTGGTACCTTGCTCATGATTTGTGTCTTTTATATCCTACGCTGGGGAATTCAAAAGATTCGAGGTAAAGGAGTCCCATCTGTCGGTCCTTATGTTGGCGGTATCTTGCAGACCTTGTTGCTTGGATACACAACCCTAGCCACTGTAAGCTTCAGTCTGTTACGCTGTGTTCCCATTGGCTCAGAGAGGCGTTTGTTTTATGATGGTAACGTTGTTTGCTTTCAGTGGTGGCAGTACATTTTGATTGCATTTGTCTGCACATTTGTGTTACCCTTTGTGTTTGTATTTGTTTGGGGTTCTTATAAGTTGTATGATGAAACACTTTCTGTGGGAAAGTTCCTGTTGGCCTGTTTCTTTTCACTACCATCATTAATCTACTGGTTATTCATCTTTTTCTCCCGTGTACTAGGTTATCCCGATCCAGTGAATGGCCATTCAACTCCAAGTCAGGTCTCAAGGAGTTCTGTAGAAAGGGTTCTTTATGACTCTTTCAAAAGGCCTGATGATGGTGGAAAACTTTCTCTGATCTGGGAGATTATTATGATCGGCCGTCGACTGATTCTTGTTTTAATAAAGTCTTTTGTTAGTGATCCATTGCCTCGTCTTCTCATTATGAGTCTACTGTGTTTTTTATTTCTTCTTCACCACGTTGTGGCTCAGCCATTTCGTGATAGTATTGCTAACGTAGTAGAAGCCATTTCTTTACTTTCTGTTGCTGTATTAGCTATTGGGAACGTATTTTTCGCTTCCTTTTTGTCTTTGGCAGTTCCACTCAACAATCATTTTAGTCTTTGGTGGAATGTCTTGCAAGGAGTGGAAAATGTCATTCTTTGTTTTGTACCTGCTGTTTTTGGGATCCTTGTGGTCACTGCCATTTTATCCCAGTTATGCCGGATAGCTGTTTGGGTTGGTAACGTTTGTTGGACATGTTGCCGCTCGTGTTACAACAACCAGGACGAAGAGGCGAACCCGCTATTAGCTCCAGTAGATTGAATCGTGTAACAGTTATTTTGCATCTTCAATCATCAAACCGGTGTTGGGCACCTGATTTCCCGTAGTATTGTTTCGTCTTGATAGTGAATAAGGCCCAGTCCTTAATTTCTTATAACATACTGAAAGTTCAGATATTATCTAGCCTGAGTATTATTATATCTAACCTGATTAAAAAGTGCTTTGATTATAGACATTGGTCTGCAAGTTCAATGCAGGTATATAGTATGGTCGAACGTTGCACATGGAAAGAGAACAGTTGTGACAGACTAAAAAAACTAGACTTACTAGCTGATAAACAAACGTTCTGTGCACTTAATATTATAATTGATTTTTCGCATATTTCCATAAAAATGTAATGAAATTTAATAAAAATGGACATCAGTTGAGGTGACTCGCTTTATAGGTCTCAGTGTACTTTACTGCTGCTGCCTCGGACTCAGACGTCTCCCTGCCAAAAAACGTTGGCGCGCAAAGGAGAAAGGGAAGACATCGATCTCGTCACTAGTCGCTCGCACGTTGCGCTCGTTCCCCCGTAGGAAGCACACAGCGGTCAAACGCAGCGCGCGTGCGCAGTTCATGTGTAATTGCCGCCAAAATTTTCTATACAAAGTCTTAAATTTTCCGTAAACTTTTGCTTTAAAGCCAAAAGTTAACGCCGTCCCTGGAAAGTTAAAGTTTATACGCCGCTTATGTATTGGAAATTTGATAATTCATCTCCACTGAGTGTCCCAGCTTGAACTGTCCTTTCACCGTACTGTTTCTTTAACAATTTCTTTTTTTTTTGTTTTTTATTTTTTTATTGGTAATCAACACTTTACAAAATAAGAGGATAAAATTTAAGCTATACTTATGTGCAATAGATTTTAACTTTACAATTTAGTTTCTCAAGGCTTTTTTTTACACCGTATACTAAAACATACAAAATTATAAGTACAATAGGAGTAATTACTTTACCTTATCTAACTTATTACTTAACTTTACTTATTCTAGACGTTTTCCTCAAATGCTTTCCATTTTTTGTTGAACACGTTAATCTGATTTGTCTTAAAAGCTATATATTTTTCAGTTTCGTATTTGATTTCTAAAATTTGTTTGAAGTGATCAAAGTTGTGATTAATTCCTTTTCGTTTACAAGTCCAAAGACACGTTTTTCCTAAGATTATTATATAGTTTACCAAGTCCATTCCCTCCTTCAGAATTCCAATAATAACATCACGTAACAAAAGACACCCGCAACTACCAAGCCTATTCAAAATATTAACGGTCACCGTATTCCAAAAGGACTTTGAAAAAGTGCATTCAAACAAAAAGTGATTGACAGTTTCTCGACTCACTTGACAAAAAGTACAGTTAGGATTTGTTACGTAGCCTATTTTAAACAGACAGTCATTTGAAAAGAGAATAGAATTTAACACCTAATATTGAAAGGAGCGTACATAAGGTTCGCTTGCTACTCTCAATGGTAGAAGGTATGCCCATGAAATTTGATCTTCTCTCAAATCAAATTCTAGACCGAGTTTATCCCATTTGCTAGGTTTTTCATATTTGAGTTTTATTAAGTGACAATAGTAATTTCGACATTTATAATTTTCTATATCAACACATTGCCACGCAGGTTCGGTGGGACAGATTGTCTTAGACCAGTCTAAACTAAAAAGTTTGTATTTGATAAACCTTGTATTTTCATGGTACTGAAAGACTCAGTATTTGTCTTATCAAAAAACAGGTCCTTTGCAAAAACAACACCATTATTAAAGTAATGCCTATAAAAAATAGTCCTGCCCTCAATCAAAATTTCTTTATTATTCCATAAAATATATTTGTAACCTCTGTCAGGGTCTGCGCTTTCTCTTAATTCAGACCACCATGATAAAAGTTCAAGGTAAAAGGTTGATGAAATATTTAATTTATTTACATCATAATTGCATTGAAAGAAAAATAATCCTCCTTGGTTGCTCAAAAGATAATTGAGGTAAAGCTTCTAAAAACCAGAGCACTCTACATCCATAATTCGTTTCAGCCAGCTTAATCTTAATGCTTTTATCATGTTTTCATAGTCGATCATTTTAAGACCACCTAAGTTATAAGGTGCGTACGTTGAGCGTCGGGTAACTTTGTCTTTCCCATTCCACAGGAAGTTAAAAACCAAGGAGTTAAATTCTTTTACTACAGATGACGGAGCGCTTAAAAAAGAGCTTGGAAAGATCATTTTTGGGAGAAGGATTGCTTTAAGAGGGGGGCATTGGGCCCTATTAGAAACCGCAAAACCGAAAAAAAAAATTGTCAAAACCGCAAAACTGTAGTAAATTTCAACCAAAACCCAAAACGGCATACAAAAAATTCAAATTTCAAAGACCCTATGCTTACCCTATTGACACCTGAAGATTTTTTTTAAAAAGGTTTCTTATACATTTTTTACATTTCTGTCCAGTTGCAAGCTAATTCATACTCTCAAACTTGCATTTTGAACAGGAAACCAAATGGGAAAAACAGAAAACCACATTGAATACCTAATCTTAAATTATGCTTGTATTTTTGCCAAAAGCCAAAAGAAGGAAAACCCACAAACTGCAAAAGACACCAAAACGGCAAAACCGAAAATTGCAACACCCCCTCAAGGAGGGGAAATCAAATTTTTATGAAAAGTATAAGCTAAACTGAAATTCCAGAGGGGTGGGGGAGTTGAAACCCAAAAAATCCCCCTTGGGAGGGTATGGATATTTTCTTGAACAAAACATTTTTAACAGAACCCATTAGCAGGTTGTGAAACAGGGTAAAAAAACAAGTACAAGTTACAAGTAAAGCTGTAGCAATGTAGTATTGCTGTTTTATTTATTTACCGTATTTATTCGATTAAGCGCCCTGGTCGCTTATTAAATTTTTGGACCTTGAGAGTGGACGCTTATTCGAGGTGGGCGATAATCGAGGCTGGACGCTTATTAGATTTTCACCATTTTTAGCAAGTAATAGTTTATTTTGCAACAAATGAATGAATATTACAATGAAACATGAAGATGTACCAACAACGGAAAAGTTTAACTGATCATTGAAAGTTTATGTCAAATACTAAGAAAACTGGGTCTTCGCGAAATACTCTTAGTAGTACTAACTCAATTTCAATCGCAATTTCAATAATAATCAATACTCCTCTTGTGCCCTTCGGGGTTTTTACGAGTGAGGTGGGCGCTCATTTGGGGCTAGGTACTTATTACCTTTACTTACCTACAGTGTGGGTGCTTATTCGAGGTTGGGCGCTTAATTAAATAAATACAGTATTTTTTGTATTATTGTTAATCCAACATTCTGTATTGTGTAGTTCTAGGATATCCATACCCACCCTGAGGAGTGTCACTAAAACTTCTGAGGAGGGGTGGGAGGATTTCAAAAATCAAAACGCCAAACGTCCTTCTTTGGGAGGGGTATGAAAATTATCTGGGACAACACATTCTACTAATAGTAATTTTGGTGGCTAACCAGTAAAGAGTCAAGTAAAAATAAAAATGTTTGTCTTTTTGTACGCCTATTTGTGGGTACGACCGTCGCTCTACTTTCCATGGATCGTGCGTCCGCCAGCATTCCTTGGTGCATTCCATAGTGTGTTCCCTAGTCCATATCTTCGTGCTTTCCCCGTGCTTTCCCCATGAGTTTCCTTGCTCGCTAACCCTAGCCCCGACCTTAATACTGGGCAGACAACCAACTTAGACGACACCCAGTCTTAATTTAAAGCCCAATCTTGAGCCAACAGCCACTTCTATACGTTCTCTTATGCATTACCTCATGCTTTACTCTTCGTGCGTTCTCCCGATCAGTGCGTTTATTGTGCGTTCCTAATGATTTTACTTGTGGAGTCCCTTTGCGATTTCCCGTACCGTCACCACGAGTTCCCGTGTATTTTCTCGAACGATTTCCCGATAGCTTGTTTTGCGTTTCCAAGCGCTCCCTTCCTCCGCTCCCTCCAGCGTTTCCTGTGGGTTCCTTGCGTCCGGGTCCTTGCGCGTATCAGGTGCAGTCCGTCGCGCGTTTCATTCTGCGTTCTCCCATACTTTCATCGTGTGTTTCCTGTGTTACAGCGTGCGTTGTCCAGAATTCTAAACTTCAGTTCCCCCATGCGTTCCCATACCTTCACCGTGCGTTCTCTGTTTTTTTTACCACAATCCTTCTTGAACATTATCTGCGCGTTTCGTCCTGAAGTGCGAAATTCACCAGCGTAACAATCAAACACAAATCAAGCAGTGCGCGAGTCACTAACGTAACAGTCAATTAAAACAAAACAAACGGTGCGCGAGTCACTAACGTAACAATCGAGCGCAAAACAAAACAGTGCGCAAGTCACTAACGTAACAATCAAACAAAACAAACAGTGCCCGAGTCACGAAAAAATCAAACACAAAACACACAGAGTGCGAGTCACTAACGTAACAATCAAGCACAAAATAAAACAGTGCGCAAGTGACTAATGTAACAATCAAGCAGAAATTAATGTTTGCGCTACGCTACGACGGAGCGAGGTGGTAAAGGCGTGGAGCGAGCGGCGAGCGTGGAGCGAGGGATGGCGTGGGATGCAAAGGGACGAGACACACGAGACCCGGACCCCATGTGGAGTTATGGGCCCGACAGAGGGGTAGGTGCTTGGACGGTTGCTATGGAAACTGACACCATAGCGAGAGCCCTTTGCACTGAGTCACACTAAAATATCAGTGGAAAAAGGAAAAAAGACCCCACCCCAGGGAAGAGGAAGAGTAGAGAGGAGGGAGGGAGGGAGCGAAATTTGCGAACCAAAACGACTAAGAACACGGCACGAAAGCAAGCAAACGCGGCGACGATTGTACCAGGCGAAACGGCCCCGAGGACCCACGGGCGAGAACGAGGCTTGGACGGACCGGGGGCCTTGAAACTGCTCCGCTAAACAATAACTTCTGCCAACAAACTTGACTCCAATTAATGATTGCGCTACGCTACGACGGAGCGAGGAGGTAAAGGAGTGGAACGAGCGGCGAGCGTGGAGCGAGGGATGGCGTGGGATGCAAAGGGACGAGGCACCCGAGACCTGGACCCCATGTGGAGTTATGGGCCCGACAGAGGGGTAGGTGCTTGGACGGTTGCTATGGAAACCGACACCAAACCGACGAACCGGAACGGGAGGAGGGCTCCAAGCACCTAAAACCTGGGGGACCGGCCCTTTGCATCCCTGAGTGGATTGCAACGAAACGATAGCTATTACCGAAGAAGCGGTGGACGTACAGATACGCAACAAACGATTTATTAAACCAAGAAAAACGAGTCGCGGCGGAAGGCTAGAAGGACGTGTGATTTGATGTGTGGAAGTAAAGCAAATAAGTGCCACTGGACCAGCGACCCAAAAACTAACCAGCGAGTTTGCGCCCGAGACGGGAGCGTCGGCGATCGCGCACCTTCGCAACCGGAGCATCTGCGAGTCCTGTGTTCGAAACGGGAGCGCCTACGAGTCCTGTCTTGAGCTTTGGCTAACGTGACCGGGGCGTTTGATAGTCCTGTGCTCGCGAAAAGGAGCGGTCACGAGTCCCGCGTTCTTGTTAGGGGCGAATGACAGACCAGTGTGTGCGGCAGGAGCGTGCCGAAAAAACTGAGTTTGTGAAGGAAATGCATGCGAAGTCTGTGATCGTGACTAGAACGTTAGGGACTGGTCAATAAGTATCAGGGGGGGGGGGGGGGTGGGCCGGAGCAATTGGAAAAGTGGTGGCTCGAAAACTTGTGACCCACCCCTTCCGTCTGGCTTAAAACTGACTAACCCACCCCTGACAGGGGGTTGAAAATTACATGACCCACCCCCTTTGCTAAAAAAAATCAAGGGGCCTATCATTTCTTTATCATCTGTTAGGGGTTGGAGATATTTTATTTGACTTCAGCTTTTAAAGTGAAACTCCCTACATAGACATTTTCCCTGATGGACACTGCAGTTCCATGTACGCCTTTTTCCATTTCTTAATACCAAAGAAGGATGAATTTATCACTTCCCATACTAGCCTTTTGTAAGTTTTCCACATATTTGTGTGTTAAGTCCATGGGGAAATTTAGACACAAACATATGCAGAAAACTGAATCAGTATATGATATTAATTCATAATCAATTACTGAAGAGTTCATATTTTTATACAGAAATTAATAACATAAAATACAATCACTGTCCATCATTCATATTTGCAAATTGTTTGAGAAAAGAGTTTACTGGTATTAAAAGGCCTAAAGCCCAGCGTGAATCTATGCAGGTTGAAGAGAGTCAGGTAAAACTGATGATATGATTACAAGCCATCTAGGGGGGTCAGGGGGCATGCTCCCCCGGGAAATTTTTATATTTGGGCCTTTTGAAATCGCTAGAAATTCATTTAAAACTGCTTACATGGAGAAATTTATCAATTTTATATACTGATGAATACAACTTTTCTTGGAACTATAACAGTTAAAAGTTAGTGAATAAATAAGATGACCCACCCCCTACGTGTAGATCAAAACTACATAACCCACCCCTTTTCGAGGGCTCAAAAGCTGATGACCCACCCCCTTTCTGCTCCGGCCCACCCCCCCCCCCCCCCCTGTACTTATTGACCAGTCCCTTAGGAAGTCCTGTAAACCTGGCAAGAGCGTTGGCGAGTCTCGGTCCTGAGTGTGTGACAGGAACATGTGAGAGTTCTGCGTGTGAGAGCGGCAGAGAGACCCGCGTCCGTAGCGGCAGCGTTTGCAGACCTATATTTGAAACAGGAACGTGGGAGAGATCAGCATACGGGACAGAAACGTGTGCGAGTCCTAGAAATAGGCATTGGCGCGTTTGCGGGTACGTAACGGAAGCATCTGATTTTTGTTTTCCAGGGACCACCGTGCGTGGCGGAAGCGTGCGTGAGAACGGATTTCGTGACAGGAAAGTTTACGAAGTCTATGTTTGTGACTAGAGCGTAGTGGAAGTCCTGTGCTTGTGACAAGAGCGTTGACGAGTCCTCAGCACGTGACAGGAGAGTCTCTTGATCTATCTGCGTGAAGACGGCGTCTGAGTCGAGTCTGAGAGACAAGCGTACGTAATGGCAGCGTTTGCAGACCTATATTCGAAACAGAAAACGCGGGAGAGCTAGTTCCGCAGAACTGTGCGCGAGTCCTAGGGTACTAACTGGCTCGTTTAAGTGTCACGTTCGTAACCGAAGCGTCTGAAAATCGCGGACCAAAACGACTAAGAACACGGCGCGAAAGCAAGCGAACGCGGCGACGATTGTACCAGGCGAAACGGCCCCGAGGACCCTACGGGCGAGAAGGAGGCTTGGACGGACCGGGGGCCTGGAAACTGCTCCGCTAAACATTAACTTCTGCCAACAAACTTGACTCCAAACAAAACAGTGCGCGAGTCACTAGTGTAACAATCGAGCACAAAACAAAACAGTGCGCAAGTCACAAATGTAACAATCAAACAGAAAAACGGTTGTATTTTTAATAGAGTTACTAGAATGGGGTCACGCATATTTATGGGATTATGGCGATAAGAAAAGTGTGGCAAGTTGGGATTTGAAAATGAGAATGATTTGTGGTTAAAAGTTGTCAACGTTTCACCAAAAGTGACTAAAATGATCTGAGGTCTATAATTGGCCACAGATTAGAAGATAATGAAGGAGGGGATCTAAGAGATCAGCGGAATATACCCAGCAAAAGCTGACCCACCCCAAATACCTCTGCCCTCTCCTCCTTCACTGAAGCCTTATCGCCCCATCAAGGGAATAAAAACATCAGAACTACCCGTTACAAGCCAGAGTAACGTCTAAGGCCGCGGAGATCAGCCGAATGTACGTCAAATCCATTTCTCCTTGATAACATACCATAAATATGGGAAGGGAGAGGTAATTTTTGAAGTCTCTTTCACTGTGTGACGATAGGTTTTTCCACTGACGAGACGGGAAACGGAACTGGATTTTCACGGCGGATAATAACACGACTTGGGGGAATTAACTCTAGAGCACTCGCCCGCTGCGGAAATGGAAACTCGTCACGATTTCCTGTACACGGGAATCTGCGGCAAATGGAATTCGGACAGACCCAAGACACACACAGAAAACTGATTCACAACGCTGTTTTAATCTTCTCTTGAAATGTTACACCATCCAGAGGTAGACGTAAATCAAGAAATCAAGGATAGGCGATGGTGAAGGTCCGATATGTAAAATCGACGATATGTAAATCGAAATACAGTAACAATGTTGCTAAATTTATACTAACGGCTCCCTGACTTTTGCATCAGCTAAATAAACAAGGAACGTCACATAAATGTCTAACACGAGTTCATAACATGTACATTTCTCGTGTCCGTAATTGCCTCAGCGAAGGTTCTGGAAAGTTCGGTATAGAGATGTAAATTCAATTTCCTGCCACGTTGGCAACATGTGCTAAATTTAGAATAGTACTGGCTGTGAGTAATTTTACTTTACTACGGATTGTAACTGTTTTTTTTTTCACTTTCTGTAACGTGTGTTATTAAATAAATGCATTAAAAAAAAATACGACTACGGATAGTATTTTTACGGGATGATTACATCATTCGTAGTCATTGCGGCTTACAGTAATTTTACTGAGCTAAAATTTCCTGGCTGTGGACAGTCTACTTGCGCCGTAGAGAATGTGTATATTGATACAAGGGTGTAAAGCGTTCATAGCTGTTCATTTTTACAACTTTTCCGATAATGTAGCAAGTACACAGCTTAGTAAGGTGGAATGTCCAGTTTGTATGCTGAATAGTTGTACAGATTCTGGATTACTTGGTCGATATCCTTTGTCTCATATGATGGAGTACCAAAGCGTCCTTGAAGCCTCACTGGCGTCGAAGTCCCATTGTACACGTTGTCCCTGTACACGTGGTGTTGAGTGAGATTGCCATTGGTCAGCCAAATGCATCTGTACTGAGTAGGGTGTCTAGAACCAAAGATCTCAAATACGTTAGCAGAGTACTTGATATTCTCATCGTTTCCAACAAAGTGGGGCACATAGTAGCTTAAACTGCTGCTTCGTTCGCCTGGTCTTGTTCGTTGTACGAGGTGATTCCCGTAAATGAGTACATTCTTGAGACCCTCGTAAATACAGGGCTTGTTGTTTATATTTCGATGCGAATACAACAGGATTCCTGTGTCGTCGACGTAATTACGAGCAAGCACAAGGTCTATTCCATTTCGCGTTTTGATGCCACCCGATGGATTCGCAGGCCAACCTCTGACGTAGTTGCTTAACACTTTCATTCCAACAAATCCTTTAAGGTACATGGCGTGGTCTCTGTGTCGGCCGGTATTGGGACTTCCGTTGAATATATTTTCCGCTATTTGCATTCTTTTGTCGCACTGGTCATATAGACAACTTTTAAAGTAGCCTTGGTTAGATGTAAGATTGAAATGAGTCTTAAGGAACTCTAATTTCGGTTTTTGACCTCGCCAAAAGGGATGTAGCTTAACTTCGGAGGACAACCAGTCTAATTTACTTAGCTCGAGGCCACATATGTTGTCCATTACCGAAACGTTCTTACTCCTGCTAAAGCTAGAAGCAACTCCATATGCATCCGAATCACGTAAAAAGACGTTTCGGTAAACACCACTTGCTCCAAGCTTTATCATTTCCAATTGTCGCTTCTGTCCGTTGCTGACAGATGGACGTCTCGATGAAAAGAATACACATCCCTCTATTGTAATATTACTTGTAGATGATGACCCTTGGTTGCCACCATCAAATACTAAACGAATTCCGTCAAAATACAGATACATCAGTAAAACATTCCTTACAGGTGAAGCGTTGTGTATTTTTATGGCATATGCAGTCGACGCCTTGATAACAGCAATACCGCTCTGGGTTCCATGCAGTTCCACTGAGCCACTTATAGCACTATCACCACTGACCAGATACTCACCGCGAGGGAAGAAAACCTTGTTGTTTGTGGAACCTTCTACGTGTTTAATGATGGCGTTTGTGGCAGATGTGTCGTCCGTACTTCCATTTCCAGCTGCAGCAGTTAAGGAACCACCAGGTTGCTTCACGTTAGTCATTCCAGCAGGTGCGTTATCTGACCCTGTCAGATAGTTTGGAGCTAGGAGCACAAGGAGATGAGAACGTGTTAACAAAGATCTTTTCAGTTTAAAACACTACCCCTACAGTTCCGCGTGAATTGATCTTCCCAGCTGATTGAAAGTCAATACCTGCAATCGAGTTACTCCAACACAGCAGTGAAACGGCTAGACAAGTCGCTCGTTAGATTCGCAGGAGACCGCTGGATACGGAAACGGAGGGCGCTCGGGGGCAGAAGAAACAAAATGGCGGAGGGTCGTGGCGGAACAAGCGACTTGTCTCACGCGTCACCGGTGGATTTTTCCACCGGTGACGCCATCGAGTTTATGTCAATCATATTGCATTGCGCGCGAACTTACTGAGCGTGCTATATATGCCCGCCAACTTAGCGCGCGCTGCTCGCGAGACAAGCTTGTATTTAGCTTTTTACCTCTTGAGCAGACTTGTTTCCTTCTCACATCGGTAGTTTAAACCAGTTTTGGAACAAACATTACAAATGTCTTCTTTTGTGCCTGTCCCTTTTAAATCTTACAGAAATGAGAGAGCCATCAAGGTCCTTGAGTATGGTTTCCCACAAAAAAGGGAAGAAAATCGCAATTTTAACACACGCCACAGCGCGCGTCAGCTGCACACGGCGCACGAAACTGACGTCAACACGATAAAAGAAACCAACTCAATACAAACGAAATGATGCAATATTTTCGCGGCTAAAAACGTCCGCTAGAATCGATTTCCCGCAAGTGACACAAGTCGCTCGTACCGAGCCATTCCTCGGCAAGTGTCATATGTTTTCCTTCGCGCGGGCGTTCACAGAAAATATTGTTTATTATTTTGTGGAAATCATAAACCATGGCCATTAATATTAACTGCTGGTATATTGG